>NW_004444066.1:5084962-5113479 GCF_000243295.1 Trichechus manatus latirostris | reverse complement strand
TGAAATGGTGTATCTTTGGCTATGTGTATTTTCACCAAAAAAAAAGGTTGAGAAGTTAGAGGGTTGACATGTTGTGGGGTTGTTAACCAATGTCATAAAAGAATGTGTGTACTACTGTTTCACGAGAAACTATTTGTTCTGTAAGCCTTCACCTGAAGTACAATAAAAAAAAAGAATTGATGCCTTTGAATTATGGTGCTGGCAAAGAATATTGAATATACCATGGACTGCCAGAAGAACAAGTCTGTCTTGGAAGAAATACAGCCAGAGTGCCCCTTGGAAGTAAGGATGGACAGACTTCGTCTCACATACTTTGGACACGTCATCAGGAGGGGCCATTCCCTGGAGAAGGACATCATTCATGGTAAAGTAGAGAGTCAGCAAAAAAGAGGAAGACCCTCAACAAGTTGAACTGACACAGTGGCTGCAAAAATGGGCTCAAGCATAACAATGATTGTAAGGATGGCAAAGGACCAGACAGTGCTTCCTACTGCTTTACACAAGCAAGATTGCTGAGTCAGACCCGACTCAGTGGCGCATAAAAACAACAGAAACAACATCTTAATATTTTATCTGTAAGGTGGGGCAAAATTATAGAATAATACCTTGAGGGAGCTTGATTCTACCTCTTTTTATCAGCTCAACTTGTTCTGTAATTAGGTTGTGGCTGTGAATAATTAACACATGATTGGTAAAATTTTGCTCTCTGAAATTTTCACCCCAGATATGCTGAATCACAATTGACATTTTAACAAGATCTCCCAGGTAATTCTTATGTATAATAAATTTTGAGAACCACTGCTGTACTAGTGGTTCTCAGAATTGGTCCCTAAACAGCAGTATTAACATCCCCTGGGAACTTGTGAGAATTGCAAATTCTCAGCAGAGGGTGGAACCAATAAAACAAATGTTTTGAAGCCCTGATTAAGAAAAAATGGGGCCCAGAATTCAGCACAGTGGTTAAGCGTTTGGCTGCTAATCGAAGGCGGTTGGAACCCGCTGGCTACTCCCTGGGAGAAAGATGTGGCATTTGGCTTCTGTAAAGATTTACAGCCTTGGAAACCGTATGAGGCAGTTTTACTCTGTCCTATATGGTTGCTATGGGTCAAAGTAGACTCAATGGCAATGGGTTTACTCTTACTGAATTATAATATTAATAAAACCAAAAAACCAAAACCTTTGCCATTGAGTCAATTCTGATTCATAGTGGCCTATAGGACAGAGTAGAACTGCCCCACAGGGTTTCCAAGGAGAGACTAGTAGATTCAAACCACCGACCTTTTGGTTGGCAGCTGTAGGTCTTAACCACGGTGCCACCAGCGGCTCACTTAATATTAATCACTGACAATTATTGAGCTCTTACTATATGCCACGCATTGATTGGTGAATTCATAGAAATTCTTATAAGGACCATATGAAATAGATGCTACTATCTCCCCCGAGGCACAGAGGGGATAAGTAGCTTCTAAGGTAGCAGAGTTTAAATAAGAAAGAAAGAACTTGGTAGATTTGGGACTTGAACCCAAGGAGTCTGACTGCAGATCCTGTATTCTTAACTGCTACACACTATTACCCCTGAATTCGGGGTTAAGGGGATTTTCCTGGGTGCACCTTGATGATCTAAGCAATTTAATGCAATTGAATCTTGTTATAGATAATTTTCAAAAAAGGTAAAATCATGACTATCATATAGGCATGAAAATGAACATGTGTTAAAGATTTTACGAGTATATTGGTGGTATGTTACAACTGATAAGAAAATCCTGTTGCCTCTTGAGTCAATTCCCACTCATATCGACCCTGTAGGACAGAGTAAAACTGCTCCATAGGGTTTCCAAAGCTGTAACTTTACGGAGGCAGACTAACCACATCGTTCCCTCGGAGCGGCTGGTGGGTTTGAACCACTGACTTTTCAGTTAGCAGCCAATCGCTTAACCACTGCACCACCAGAGCTCCTTGATAAAATAATAATAAAAGAAAGACACATTTCTAGATCAGGAATATTGAAATGAACGTGTAAATGGAGGCAAAACTGGATTTTTCCACAGTGAGGGAAGGAGTCAGTTGGACCTCCACCGGGTAGAATTTGCATGTCTATAGACAAGAATTATTTTATATTGTCGACAGCTTACAACTGTAGCTCTCATGGAACCAGAATCCAATTACACTGGAAGGATGTGCTATAGACAATACATAGTTTTCCACTGAAGCACAAATTTTCCCTACAGTTCTTACCATTCCTCCTTGCTCCATAAACCCCAAAAGTTTTTTTTTTTAAATTTTTTTATTGAGCACCTAATAGATGTAAAAGGCGTTTTGGGAGATAGATATGTGAATAAAAATGACTCACAAACCACCAGAGCAGGCATATGTAAATAATTTCAGTGCAGCAAATTGTTAAAGAATATAATAAGGGGAGAAGAGATTCATTGAGTGTGTATTGGCCCCCAAGTTGTTTACTTCTTCATAGCAAGTTGAGGCATGTTAGGCCTGCCAGAGCCAAATTCAAATCTGTACACATCCTATTGTTTTAAAAATAGAATAAACAGATTTTTAGTCACTTAGAACCTGCTTGCTTTATATAGCTTTTTTACACGCCCTGCAAAACTGCACCCAACATCTGCTAGCCTAGATAGATAAAATCCTATGGTTATAAGGACCCTAGGATGCTACTGTCCTTCAGAGCACTCTGATCCAGAGACTCCCTACTTTGCTGCAGGAGGACATCCGATAAGAGGCACGTAAACTTCCCCCTCCCTTCTCTTCTTCCTCATGACTTTTCACACTCTTTTCCCCTTCTGGGGCTCTCTGTGCTTGCCTCTGGAAAATATCCTGCTGTGTGGGACTGCACCCCTCTGTGGGGGTTGCCCCCCCGTGTGGCTGCCAATGCGCCATTCTCAACAGTTTGTTGTGCAGTGCTGCTTATCTTGTGATCTTATCTTTTTCTTTGATCAATCCCAAATTCCCTGAAACTCACTACAAGTGAGCTTGCAGAATTTCTATATTGGAGGCATTTAGGAGAGTCAAACTAGTAAGAAGAGGGGGCTGGAGGATATCTTGAAACTGCCTTTAGACACTATTTTACATAAAATTGGAGTCCTGATTGGGAAGTGGTTAAGAGCTCGGCTGCTAACCAAAAGGTCTGCAGTTCAAATCTACCACCTGCTCCTTAGAAACGCTATGAAGCGGTTCTGCTCTGTCCTGTAGCGTCACTATGAGTAGGAATCCACTCCATGGCAACGGTTGTTTTTGTTCTGTTTTGGTTACATAAAATTAAGATAGTGTAAACTATCAAAGAATGGAATGGGGCTTGCTAGGGACCTTTAAAGCCTCCCAAAGTCAACCTGTTCACTGAATTTATAAGAAAATGTAGAAGCATCATCCAGAGGAGCATCTTTATCCAGGGCTCAGAAACCAAGAGAGGAGAAGTGATTTAGGATTGGAAATGATGAGAATGAGGTAGTCAGAGGAAGACAGTCTGCCTCAACACCAAGTACTACACTGTTTCCTTTCACAAGGACCTTGAACAGAGTCCTCTAGCTTAAGGCCAGAGCCCAGACCTTAGCATAAAAATAGGTAGTCAAAGATGGAAGGAAGAAAGGAAGGAAGGGAGGGAGGGAGGGAGGGTAACACTGAAGTTTATCTAACTACTGTACTCCCAGAAAGAAATTTCTTACTGCTACTGTTCCCGGAAAGAGCTAATCACAAAGACCACCCTTTCCTCACATAACTCAGTTAAGACTAGCCTCCATTCTTCCTCATGATTCCCTTGTCTGCTTTCCTCTATAAAACCACAGGCTCCCTTCCTATTCTTTGAGATGTTTCTCATTAATGAATGCTTTTCCTGTTGTAATAGCCTGAATAAAAACATCTTCTTAATTGTCTTCTGATTTTTGTCTTTCACAGTTAGAAAGAAGGGAGCTCAGGATCCAATACTTGAGTTTGAAAAAATTCTTCTGTGAATTAATACAGGATGAGGCATACAAACCCTTCATTTGTTTTAACTACATCCTTTTCATATGCATGAAAGAACAGGGAACATACTGCAGCAAAAACCTCTGATTATAACTTAATCAAAAAAGAACCATTGCCAGGGGGTCTGGCATGTACATGTTTGCCCTAATAATATAGGATGAGTTCAGGGACTTGTTTAAGTCTCATTTTTCTTGGGACCAAGGCATAGGATCCACCATCCGCCTGTCAGTTTGTTGTACTGTAGTGGCCTGTTTAAACAGAATTACCATATGACCAGCGATTCCACTCCTGGGTCATGCTAGAAGCTATGCCACCGGTGTTTCAAATACCAGAAGGGTCACCCACGGTGAATAGATCTCAGTGGAGCTTCCAGGCTAAGACAGACTAGAAAGAAGACTGGCAATCTACTTCCAAAAATTAGGCAGTGAAAACCCTATGGATCACAGAACATTGTCCAAGACTTTGACTCAGACGCATCATCAGGAGGGACCGATTACTGGAAAAGGACATCATATTTGTAAAGAGGAGCGTCAGTGAAGACAAGCAACACCCTCAGTGAGATGGATTGACACATGGCCACAACAAGGAAAAACATACCAATGATCATGAAGATGGCACAGGACCAGGCAATGTTTTGTTCTGTTGCACAAGGGGTTGTCATGAGTCAGAGATGACCTGATAGTAGCTAACAACAACAACAGGGCATGTGATAGAGGGTGTTTTGCCCTTTCTGTCTTGGATAATGGACTGGGGAGGAAAGATTTGAGTTGATTAAATGATAGTATCAGCAGAAAGACCAGTTTTAAGTAATCAGTAGGCATGGGCTTTTACTCATCTAAATGAAGTGTTTAGGATGTGGCTAAAGTTGATGTCAAGCAATAAAAACTACTTTTGACCAGCTTAAGGAGAAAAACAAAAGCAGTGGAATTTACTGGGGAGAGCATCTATCTGGTTGATGTGATTTGGATCACAAGCTTACCAGGGGAGGTCCAGGTTAAGTTTTCTGACAGTTCCACCAAGACTGTAGTCAAAGAGGGAAACATTATGCTGCAAAATGGAAGGAAGGTAGGAAGGGCTATTACTAGAAGGAGGGGTCAGAGATTTGGGGCAGGTAAAATAGCAGCTTTGCATAGAAATACCATATGACCCAGAGAATCCACTCCTGGGTATACATATCAAAAAGAAAGAATACATGTGCACACAAAAGCTGGTACACAAATGTTGGTAGTGGCATTATTAATAATAGTTCAAAAGTAGAAACAACCCAAATGTCCATCAGTTGATGAATGGATTAACAAAATGTGGTATATTCATACAATGAAATATTAAACAAACCAAAAAACCAAATCTGTTACCATCGAGTCAATTCTGACTCACAGCGATCCTACAGGACAGAGTAGAACTGCCTCATAGGGTTTCTAAGGAGCTGCTGGTGAATTCATACTGCCAGCCTTTGAATCTGCCATAAGTCGGTTCTGATGTAAGTCAAATCAGCTGCTACAGTAGCTTGCTGTAGCTTTTAACCACTGTGCCACCAGGGCTCCCAATGAAACTTTAGTCTTTATTAAAAAGAAATGAAAAGGGGATTTATGAAAAACCAACAGCTAACATCATACTCAACAGTGAAGGACTGAAAGTTTTTCCCTAAGATCAGGAGCAAGATAAGAATGCCTACTTTTACCACGGTTATTGAACATTGTATTGGACATTCTAGGGAGAGTAATTAGGCAAAAAAGAAAAGGCATCCAAATTCCGTTCACAGATGACAAGATCTTGTATACAGCAAATTGCAAGGAATCCACAAGAAATCTAGTACAGCTCATAAACAAATTCAGCAAAATTGCGTGGTACAATATCCACACACAAAAATCAATAGTTGTGTTTGTATGTACTCACAATACAGGTAGTCCCTGACTTACAAGGTAATCAAGTTATGACAAACCGCACTTGTGAACGTCTATTGGTTTTTTTTTGTACATCTTATCATTAGTGCTTTTGTGTGCACATATATTTCTTTTCCATATATATACCAGGAACGGAATCGCTGGTTCATATGGTAATTCTATGTAAGGCTGCTATTTTACCTGTCCCAAATCTCTGACCCCTCCTTCTAGTAATAGCCCTTCCTGCCCTCCTTCCATTTTGCATACAATGTTGCAGCATGTAAAAGGATCATACAGACAAATCTCACTAATTTTCTGACTAGAAATGCCATCCCCATTCCTGGGGTTGATCCAGAACCTTCCACAAGTGGATTTACTACTGCAACTGACAAAAGGTCAACGTCGTCCATTTTTTTATGGATGTGTGTATATATTAAATATCTATCTGTAAGTTTATATGTAATGTTTCCAACACCCAAAGATTGGGTTTATAAAAATACTGATAATAAAAGGCAATAATAATGAAAACTAAAAAAAATAAAAGTAAGGTATTTGACTTACATCAGAACCAACTTATGACAGATTTGTTGGAATGGAACCCCATCATAAGTTGGGGACTACCTGTAATCCAATAACGAAATTAAGAAAATAATTCCATTTACAATAGCATCTAAAAGAATAAAATGCCTAGGAATATGTTTAACCAAGGAGGTGAAAGACTTGTGCAATGAAAACCAAAAAACATTGTTGAAAGAAATTGAAGAAAACCTAAATAAATGTAAAGACATCCATGTTCATGGATTAGAAGACTTAATATCATTAAGATGCCAGTACTATCCAAAACTATCTACAGATGTAGTGCAAACTCTGTCAAAATCTCAGCAGTCTTTTTTTCAGAAGTGGAAAATCCAGCCCTCAAATTCATATGGAACCTCAAGAGGCCCTGAATAGCCAAGACAATCTTGAAAAAGAAGAACAACGTTGAAATCACACTTCCTGATTTCAAAACTTACTACAAAGCTGTTGTAATCAAAACAGTGTGGTAATGGGATAAGGATAGACATATAGACAAATGGAATAGAATTGTGAATTCAGAAATAAACCCACACATCTATGGCCAATTGATTGTCAAGAATGTTGGCAAATCCATTCAATGGGAAAAATATAGTCTCTTCAACAAATGATACTGAGAAGAAATGGATTTCCACATGCAAAAGAAAGAACTTCAACCCCTCCCTCATACCCTGTATAAAAACTAACTCACAATGGATGGACACCGCAGTATATGGACACTGATAGAATGAGAGAAACACACAGAACAGAACTCTAATTCTTAAAAACTCCAGGCTAATTGCACCAGTTGAGACTAGAGCTCTCTCTGAGACTATCGCCTCGAGATATTCTTTAAACCCTGAATTGAAACTATTCCCTGAGGTCAACTTTTAGAGAAATAACAGACTGGCACACAAAATAAAGGATTTTACCCATGAGTCTGGTGCTCCATTAAAAAAAACCCCATCTATATGAGAACAAAAGGTCAACAATTACTCAAAAGCAAAGATGAGAAGATAAGGGGGCAGAGAAACTAGAGCACTGGAAACAGAGCAATCAGAATGTAATTGAAGAGAATGTCGATAAGTTGTGAAAAATATAACTAATGTCACTGAACAACTTTTGTAGAAATTGTAAACGGAAACCTAATTTGCTGTGTAAACTTTTACCAAAAACGCAATTAAATATATATATATAAATGAATCAACTTCCTAAATATGAGAGCAAAAACCATAATACTCTTAAAAGAAAACATATGCATAGGGACAAATCTTCTTGACCTTGTGTTTGACTATGGATTCTTAAGACATGACACCAAAAGAGCAAACAAAAGAAAAAGTAGATAAATTGAACTTCATCAACATTAAAAATGCTTGTGAATCAAAGACATTACCAAAAAAGTGAAAAGACAACCTATTCAATGGGGGAAAATATTAGGAAATCATATATTGGACAGGGTTTAATATCCAAAAAATATATAAACAACTTCTACAACTCAACAACAAAAAGGCAAACAATTAAAAAATCAATTTACGTGGGAAGACAGCACACCTCCCTTTCTGGGACATGGAAACTTCACATTGGGAACCCTAACAGACCTTGCCCTGTGAGTCTCTTCAGTTGTATCCTTTCTGGTGTAATAAAACTGTAATCAGCACTCTGGAGAAGGAGGTTTGATCACAGAGTGTTCAGTACAATAGACTTCATACCAATTCCGACTCATAGTGACCCTTTGGTACATAGTAGAACTGCCCCATAGGGTTTCCAAGGCTGCAATCTTTATGGAAGCAGACTGTCACGTTTTCTACAGCAGAGTGGCTGGTAGGTTCCAACCACCAACCTTTCAGTTAGCAGCTAAGCGCTTAACCACTGCACCACCAGGGCTGCTTATAGACCCCATAAAAAAGCCCCTTATCCTTGGACGTTTCTGTGTGAATGTCCACTTGTGCTAAATTATACACCTCACTGTGTCACTTAATGATTTTATATGAGTATATCACACCTACCCAGAGAGATTTTAAATTCCTGGAGAAACAATTGTAATTTCTGGTGAGGCCCCAGAAATAACAACCAGCACTCTGATAATGTCTACAAAATGAATGCAGTGTTGATGTCAGCATTGAGTAAATCTGTGACAATCTGTTGAGGAGCTTCAACCAAGGGACAGTTGACAAAGACAAGGAAGACAATGAGGACCTCTCCCTGGAATTTAGCATCTCAAAGGTTTCTGCCGTTTGTGAATGGTAATGATACTGAGGTTAGCCAGTAGTATGTGTTGTTACAACTCAGTCTTGGTGGAATTAAGCACATCCTGGTCGCTATGAGTCAGAATCGACTAGCTGGTTGTTTTGGTTTGGTATTACTCCAATGGGAGAGAACAACTGGAAGCTGTGTCTGATTTCATTTAAATTTCACTCCATGTACCTTTTCCTTTTGCTGATTGTGCTTTGTATGTGTTCACCATAATAAATCTTAGCCTTGAGTACAACTTCAAAAAAATGGGCAAGGTACTTTAATAGATATTTCTCTAAAGAAGGTATACAAATGGCTAACATACACATGAAAAGATGCTCAACATCATTATCCATTAGCGAAATTCAAATCAAAACCACAGTGAGATGGTAATCAATGTCACTAAATGGTGCATGTAGAAACTGTTGAATTGGTGTATGTTTTTGCCGTGTATATTCTCAGCAACAACAACAAAAAACAATGTGTTGCCACTTGGCACCTACTAGGATAACCATTATAAGAAAAAGAAAAATAACAAGTTGTTATGGGTTGAATTGTGTCCCCCCAAAATATAGGTTGAAATCCTAACCCCTATGCCGGTGGGTATAATCTTATTTGGGAATAGGGTTTTCTTTGTTATGCTAATGAAGCCATATCAATGTAGGGTATATCTTAAGCCAATCACTTCTGAGATATAAAAGGGGCAGAATCAGGCAAAAGCAAGCAAGCACAAACAGGGAAAGACTGATGCCACATGGAGATCACCAAGGAACCGAGGAAGAGAAGGTGAAAGAGAGAGAAAGAGGGATTTTCCCCCAGCGTGGACAGAGAGAAATTTCTCCTAGAGCCAGCACCATAAATTCAGACTTCTGGCCTCCTAAAGTGTGAGAAAATAAATTTCTGTTTGTTAAAGCCACCCACTATTGGTATTTCTGTGATAGTAGCACTAGATAACTAAGACACAAGTGTTGGCAAAGATGTGGGTTGATGGTGAGAATGTCAAATGGTGCAGCTGCTATGGAAAACAGTTTGGTGGTTCCTCAAAAAGGTAAACATAGAATTACCTTATGGTCCAGCAATTCCACTCTTAGGTATATAACCAAAAGAATTTAAATCAAGGACTCAAGCAGACACTTGTATACCAATGTTTGTTGAAGCACTATTCATAATAGCCAAAAGGTGGAAGTAACCCAAGTGTCCATCAGCAGATAAATGGATAAACAAAATGTGGTAGAATGGAATATTACTCAGCCATGAAAAGGAGTTAAGTTCTGATACATGCTACAACATGAGTGAACCTTGGAAACATTATGCTGAGTGAAATAAGCCAGACACTAAAGGACAAATGTTATATGACTCCGCTTAAATGAAATATCTAGAATAGACAAGTATATAGAGACAGAAAGCAGATTATATGATACGAGAGCCTGAGAGAGGGATGGGGAATTATTGCTTAATGGGTATAGAATTTCTGTTTGTCATGATAAAAAAGTTTTGGAGATAGATAGTGGTGATGGTTGCACAACATTGTGAATGTAATTAATACCACTGAATTGTACACTTAAAAATGATTAAATGGCTAATTTTATGTTATTTTACTGCAATAAAAAATAAAAAGGAAGCTCTGATATATGCTGCAACATTGATGGACCTTGAAAACATTA
Organism: Trichechus manatus latirostris; assembly: GCF_000243295.1. Lineage (NCBI taxonomy): Eukaryota > Metazoa > Chordata > Mammalia > Sirenia > Trichechidae > Trichechus > Trichechus manatus. Next base: position 5,103,173 of record NW_004444066.1, on the reverse strand, counting down.
TCCCCTTTTTGTTTTTACAGAGCAAATTCATTTCTCATTAAACAATTAACACACATATTGTTTGTGACATTGGTTGCCAACCCCACAAGAAAACATTATTCTAAGTGAAAGAAGTCAGTCACAAAAGACCACCTACTGTTTGATTTCGTTTATATAAAATGTTCAGAATAGGCATATTTATAGAGACGTAAAATAGACTAGTGATTGCTTAGGGTAGGGGCTGAGGCCTAGGGATGGAGGGTATTGGCTGATAATGAAAGTAGATTTCTTTTATGAAGCGCACACAAGCTTTAAAATTAGATTGTAGTGATGGTCATACAACTCTGTTAATACACTAGAAAACATTGAATTGCACACTTTAATTGTATGATAAATCAACTATATCTCAACAAAGCTGTTTTTTAAAGAAGTAGCAGATTTTCCATTACAATACCTTTATTGCAATAATGAAATTTGGTTCTTATTAACTTTATTGTTTTTACTTGTCGGTAAAGTAGGTAGAAGCTACTGTGGCGTTATCTTAAAAGATGGGAAAGAACGTCACTGGGCTTTCGTGGTTTCTGAAACATGAATTATTCATTTGTATTCCGGCATTATCTTTCTGGAAGAAACAGCTACTTAACTTTATAAGTCATCAACAGTAAGTGTGGATTATTCTGTCAGACCCTTCCAAATGTGTCAACCAAACTAAGGACCTGTCTCACATGAAGCAGTGTGGAATACTTTAAAGAATGCAGGTCAAGAAGCAGAGGAGCTGAATTATTGCCATTGATATACCGTTGATGTTATACTTGGTGTTGTTGATTGATTTGTGTCCCTTAAAAAAAATTTGTCGAAGTTCTAGCCCCTAGTACTTGCGAACATGACCTTGTTTGGAGATAGTGTCTTTGAAGATGTTATCAGGTTAGTTAACATGAGGTCATACTGGAGTAGAGTGGGTCCTAATCCAATACGAGTAGGCAGTCTCCAGGTTACGAATATCCAGTTTACACACAACCATAGTTATGAATCAACCCCTGTAAAGCCTATTATATTACAAGTTCGAGGTACACACAATGGTTTATAATAACAAATGGGCACTACTTTGTGACATGCATCATAACTTTGTTATTATTACTACTATATTATTATGTTAAAATATTTTAGTGTATCTGAAAGTGTTTAATGTTTTTTATGCATGGAAAGGTACACTATATACTATATACTAAGACAAACATTTGATACGAACTGCAGTTAGATACGAACTATACCTAACTATTCTGACTTACATACAAATTTGACTTATAAACAGACGTGGGAAGGGAACTCGTTCATAATCTGGCGACTGCCCGTAGTGTCCTTATAAAGGAGGAGTGGAGAAGAGACACAGAAATACACACAGAGGGAAGAAGGCCATGGAATGACAGAGGCAGAGATTGTAGGAGGCAGAGATGTCAGCTAAGCAATGCCAACAAATCCTGTGAGTCGCCTTAAGCTAGGAGAGAGGCATGGAACAGATTATCCCTCAGAGCCCTCAGAAGGAATCAGCAGAGCTGACACTCTGATTTCAGACTTTCAGCCTCCAGAACTGTGAGGCATTAACCTTCTGTTCTTATAAGCCACCCATTTTACAGTACTTTGTTACGGTAGCCATAGCAAACTAATACATTTAGTATAAGACAGTGGGCAAGTTCCTTTCTGTTTCTGGGCCTGAGTATCCTGATCTGGAAAAGCAGAAAGTTGAACTAGATTAAGCCATTGTCATCGAGTCAATTCTGACTCATAATAACCCTATAGTACAGAGGAGAACTGCCCCATAGGGTGTCCAAGGCTGTAACTCTTTACGGAAGCTGACTGACACAACTTTCTCTCGTGGAGTGGCTGGTAGGTTCGAACTGACGACCTTTCGGTTGGCAGCTAAGCATTTAACCAGTGTACCACCAGGGTTCCTGAACTAGATTAGTGATTCCCAATGACTAGTTTACCATTAATGGTTGTAATTTAATATGTTCTCAAAATAAATTAATAAAACGAACAAACAAAAAGTGAATCAATGTGAAGAATTTGAATAAATAATTGTATGGATATTGTATATACATTGTATAATTTTCTATGCAATTGTAAAAACTAGGAAGTTAATCAAGAATAACTGAAATTTGGTAAACTCTGTAACACTTCCTGCTGTAGCCTGGTTACTTGCAATGGGAGGTAGAGGAGGCATTGGCTATACTCGTTGCCATCCAGTAGGTGCTGACTCATAGTGACTCTATAAGACAGGGTAGAACCACTCCATATGGTTTCCAAGGCTGTGATCTTTATGGAAGCAGACTGCAAAACACATCTTTCTCCCGCGGAGCAGCTGGTGAATTCCAACCACCTACGTTTTGGTTAACAGCTGAGTGCTCAACTATTGTGCCAACAGGGGTCCTTTCCATTGGCTATAAACACCATTATTTCATAAAGCTATTCCTTCCCCCTTTTATTTGCATTCTGCCATTAAATTTTTAAATACTAATGATATTAGTAATAATAATTGGCATTTGTTAAGTACTTACTATGTGCTGATTCCAGCAAATAAAGAGAAAGTTCAGGAAGACATTGTGACAAGTCTACAGTTTAGGTAGGACCTCTGGTGGTGAAATGGTTAAGTGCTCCTCTGCTAACTGAAAGCTCGGAGGTTCAAACCCACCCAGAGGCTCCACAGGAGAAAGATCTGGCGATGTGCTCCCATAAACATTACAGCCTAGAAAACCCTACGGGGCAGTTCCACTCTGTCAGATGGGGTCACTATGAGTCGAAAATTGACTAGACAGCATCAAACAACACACAGTTTAGGTGAGATGACCAGGAAAGTTATCCCTGAAGAGCTGAGACTGGAATCCGTTGCTGTCGAGTCGATTCCAACTCATAGCAACCCTATAGGACAGAGTAGAACTTCTCCATAGGGTTTCCAAGGAGGAGCTGGTGGATTCAAACTGCCGATCTTTCGGTTAGCTGCCTGAGCTCTTAACCACTGTGCCACCAGGCCTCCACTGAGACTGGAAGCTTAGTGGGATTTAGTGAGGTAAAAGCCCAGGGGAGTGTTTCCTGTAGATGGAATAACATTTGTAAGGCCCAAGGTTGAACCTGAACATGTAGTCCATCCTTGGAGCCAAATCAATCCTGTGTGGTTGGAGCATAAAGAATGGAAGAGAGAATTACATAGGCAGTCAGCGTTTACTGAGCACACGCCTCACTGCTTACACTGTGCTGAGTGCTTTGCTTGTTTCATTCAAGCCATGCAAAGGCTCTATGGGATTAGTATTAATATCTCCATTTTACAGATGGGAACTGCATCTTAGAGTTAGAATAACTTGCCTATGGTTACAGAACTAGTGAGAGGGAAAGTGTGGATTTGAACACAAGCAATTTGCCTCCAGAGTCAGTATGCTAAGCCACTACACGACACTGTCCACTAATTGCACACTGCTCATCTCGGCTTCTCCAAAGTATGGCCATCCCTTGGTTTTCCTTTGCCCCAGCTAAGACAATAGGTTGATTTAGCAGATTACTTCCTCTGTGATCCTGGCTAAGAAGCCTGTGGTTAAAGTAAATAAGACACTTGCAAGCATAGTCAAAGTTATTAAAATTTTATAAGCCAGTTTTACCCAAGACCCTGCACTGAGGTTGGATGTTAAAAGGACTTGTTATGAAATCATATCTTCTAGAACTTCCATATAATTTATTTCTCCCTAACGCAGAGTTGAGAAAGGTAAAAATAACAGTGCTTTGTTTTTGCAGGGAAAATAATATAGCCATATTTGGAACAATGATTGAAAAATAACTATTTGGTCAGTTTTTGCCCTACACTATGATTTGATGTAGCAAGGGCAAAAAGTCACTCCTCACTACATTTATAAGAGGTCTGCTTAAAGTTGTGTAACTTCTCATGGTTCAGTGTGTGCTTATCATAACAGAATAAATCTCTAATAATAACAAACATCAGTCAGCACATTGTTAATGCTCGAGATGTACCTCCAACTGTATCATTAGAAGGATAAAGAAGGTGATAATAAACCAAGAATCATACCCTGCCCCATTCCAACTTCTACAGATGGAGCAAGTGACCCAGAAACTTTAATTTTAGACCAAACTTTGAAAGAAAGCTCTCTCAATGTTTGGGCTTAGTATCTTACCATTGGAGAATCAAAAAAGAAATAAACAAAAATAAAAGCAATGTGTACCGATGATGGCTGAGGACTGGACCTACGTTTTAAATAGAATTGTCATTCTTTTGACCTTATTCTAAGAGGCATTTTAGAATAGAGTCAGAGCAGCTAAGAAACCCTATCATATTCTCGCAAATTAAATGCTCATTGGGAAAGAGAAGTAGTCAGTAAGTTAGAAGAGTGAAAATCTAAGTGGTTTTCCTTTTTCAAATGTAATCACTGATGGTTTCAATGCTACACAAAAATGATTTGTGTGCTTCAAAGGTACATACTCTAGTCTTACTGATTCAAATGAGGGCATTCCTCTTGCTCTGATTTTGCAGCATGACTGAAATAATTCAAGTTTATGTCCTGGTTAGCAGAGTCTTTGGAAGATGATGTAGGGTAACCAGCTATCCTGGATTGCCTGAGACTGCGGGGTTTCCCGGACACAGGACTTGCAGTGCTAAAACCAGGATAAAAAAACCCATTGCCATCAAGTCAATTCTGACTCATAGTGACCCTATAGGATAGAATAGAATTTCCCCATAGGGTTTCCAAGGCTGAAAATCTTTACAGCCACATCTTTCTACCACAGAGTGGTTGGTTGGTTCAAACTGCTGACCTTTCAGTAATCAGCCGAGTGCTTAAACACTGCACCATGTGGGCACCTGGTAAATCCAGGATGGTCCCAGGAAAATCAAGATAGTTGGTCACCCTAGGATAGGATATTTTTTTTGTCTAGTTACAAATCTTTGCCAAAACCGACTGGAGAAGACCCCACCCCTTGTCTACTGAGTCATAATCTCCTGTGAGTCCACAGACATCTATTATTTTCAAAAGCTTCCCAGGTTGTTCCGATGACTAGTCAAGTTTGGGGGTTTCTGAGATAGTAAAAATTGTTCCTAGATATCATTGTTGCTGTTTTCTCAAATGGAAAATACAATCTATATAATATTCTTTATTTTTTTTGGTGAAATATCTGAAGTTGAGGTGGATTTAATAACAACACAAAAAACAAAAAACTTCTTTCAGAAGAGAGACTGCTAGTCTTAAATTTTCACAAGGTGTACTATCTTTTTTGAAATTAGACTTTTGTCCAAGATCCCAGGACCTAAAACATAAGCTACCTACCTATGTGCCTATGTGACTTTGAGAACTATGAGGGCTACATTTAGACTGAATGATCCACCAAACCCTCCCAGTCTCCCATCGCTCAGGGAGGGAAAGATGGGAAAGAGAACACTGAACAAATTCCTCCATTCTTAGAATCCACAAATAAAATACTGGGTTCTCTTGCTTTTTACTTTAGGTTCCTGATTATTTTAAAAACCAAAGTTTATAGTTTTCCATTATAAAATAACACTTGCCAACGCCAGGTTAAGGTGCCCCAATGCCGACGCTCATACCTGTGGACAGTGTGAGGCTGGTAGTGGCCCCAGGCGTGCCAGGCCTGGGTCTTCCCAGAGTCGGACTGCTTGGGAATGCAGCCCAAAGCTGGTAGTAAACTCTATCTAAGGCTGAATACCAGCAAGAGACCGATAGTCAACAAGTACCATAAAGGAAAGTTGAAAAGAACTTTGAAAAGAGAGAAGCAAGCAGAGAGACAGGGGGACCTCATACCACCAAGAAAGCAGAGCCCGGAGCAGAGCAACAGAGAGAAAGCCTTGCTCTGGAGCCGGCGGCCTGAATTTGGATTTGTAGCCTACTAGACTGTGAGAGAATAAATTTCTCTTTGTTAAAGCCATCCACTTGTGGTATTTCTGTTATAGCAGCGCTAGATAATAAAGACACTTGCTTATAGCAGAACTTTTGATAAATTTAGAAAAATAGAACAATGACAAAAATTATCCAACTGCTTCCTTCCCCAATGCAACCAATCTTAGTATTTTGGTGTATTTGTTTTCTGTACTGTTCCTATGTATTGCTTTTTAAATAAATATAACTATGATTATACTCTACCGGCAACATTGTGTGTTTCTTTCCTTTTAAACTTGACTTTGTAATGTAAGCCCGTTCCCATGTCATAACAAACTTACTGTAAATATTACTTTTAAAAGCTAAATGATATTTATAGAGGATAGGTATAATTCACTCAGTCAAGCTCATGACCAACTCTTAAGAGCAATGCCCTTAAAATGATCTACCAAATGTTAATAGATCACGATGAGACAGATATCCCTATATAAATAGAGACGAATCACTTTCCTGATAGTTCATGCACAACTAAAGATTTCTTCCTTTAAATTAAAGCCTGATCCTTTCTTAAGAGTATTTCTTTGTTTTTATATTTTATTATTATTGTTTTTAATTTAGATGATAGAAGAGCCTCAGATTAAATGATAAAAAAAAAAAGACCCATAATTCCTTTGCTTTAACATAGCCACTCCATGACGTATATGGAGTTTCACACAGCTATAATCATACAATGTATGCAATTTGGTGTTCTTTTTTTCACTTAGTATTACATTATAACCACCTTGCCATATTATTACGTAGTCCTTATAATTACTACTTTTAATGGTTGTATCATAATCCACAAGTTATTGCTTGTGCCAACACAATTCCTTTGGGCTGAGAACAGATAATAATTACGTGAAATAATTGGAGGAGAAAAAGTTATTTAAGCTCATTCTAAAGCAGTGACTGTCAAATTGTAACTCTTAGCATGCCGTAAAGGTTACCATGGTAAAGAGGATGAAGAAGACAGGAATCTGTGACCTCCCAATCTCCCTTCAATCAAAACACTTCTGCTTTAAGTTCTCATTTGAAAAAATAGGACTCTCTTGTTTTTGTTTTTTAAACACAACATTAAATGATGAATCTTTTGTGGTAGCATCTGCCATTTACTACCTGTGTGACCTTGGGCAAATTGCACAAATGTTTCAGTTTCCTTATCTATGAAACATGGATATTAATTTTTACCTAACTCATAGGGTTATGATGAAGATTAAATGAATATATGTATATCTATCACTTAGAATAATGGCTGGCACATACATGTTGTATAAGTGTTTATTAAATAAATCAAATGGAATACTGGAAAATAACAAGCATCAGACCAATAAACCTAGAGGGTATTCCTGGGAACTCTAAAGTGAGAAGTAGAACAATTAGAAACAGTATAGATCTGCCCATGGCAATGATAGCCCCCGAATCAGAAAAGGGCTTCCACCTAGGCTTGAAAGGAAGACTGCCAAAGCTTATGCCTTGACTCTCACATTTCATAGCTGTGTAACTTCAGGAAATTTACTTAACTTCTCTAAATTTCAATATTTCTCACTTATCAAAGGGGGGTAACAATATCAACGACATCATCAGGTTCTTGTGAACATTAAATGAAGTACTCCCCAAAGCATTTTCCTCACAGCCTGACCCATCCTAAGTCTTTATTAATAGATAGTTATAATCATCCCAGGTACAGAGTGTTGTTGATCATCTAGTGGTTTTTTTGGACCATACCCACAAGTTGTTTTATTTTTTAACCTACCATATATGCTACATATGGTGTCCAGATGGCCAGGATGGAAAACCGAACTCTGGGTTCATTTTTCCTTCCGGCAAAAGGACAACAGAAGAAAGAAATCTGCACTGATATGCCTCCGGAAGTCAATGTTCCAAGACTCTCTTATCAGTAATTGCAGGCAGTGGAGTTTGGGGAAGCACAGAGATAGTTGGGAAAAGCACTGTTTTTGAAGTTAGATGATTCAATTTGAATCCCTTATTTTACCCGGAGCTTGACATACGACCTTGAATAAGTCAATTTTCCTCACCACTCTTAAATTATCTTCTCTCTAAAATTTGGTGGTTAGACAAAAGACAACCTCTAAGATCTTGTTATCTCTATGATTCTTACTTAAAATCTATGTGCCATTTTTAGGATGTGTGGAACATCAAAGCTTTGCAGACAAGAAGGAGTTACATGCATGCAGCTTCAGTTAAGACTGTTGTTTGTCGATCGGCCATGTTGGTTCCTCTTTTCTCTGTCTAGGAGAGAAATAATCATACACAATAGCCAGGATTTGGTGGAAAGATTTCTGGTGTACACGAATGGTGTAAATTTCTGCTCTTAAAAAAATTTTTATCCAGATGTTTGTAGTTGGAACCTATGTATTTAGCTTAAATATTCCCTGACTATAAAATGAAATGAATTACCACTCTGCCTTAACATTGTCTCCGGCTCTAAGCAGAGGGAAAAAAAATATTTTTGGTCAGCGATACAGTAGAATTAGCAAATGTTTGCCTTATTTAGTCACAGTCTGGCAAAGTCATTTAGACTGATATTGTTTGGAATGAAAACTTGACCAGATGTTCACTTAAATGAACTAAGGAGATTAACTATCAGTCCTACCATATTATCTCAAAGGTTGGGCATAATCATCTCCAAAGAATTTCCTGAAGCATGGTTTTTTGAAATACAAAGGTTACTGATTACAATTACAGCTAACACTTTATTAAGTACATATAATGTACCAGGCACCATTATAAATGCTTTACTTGTATTAATTATTTAAACCTCACAACAGTCCTTGGGGGGAGGTATTATTGTTATTCTCATTTCATGAAAGAAATCACTGAGTCTCAGAGACGTTAAGCAACTTGCCTAAGGCATTCAGCTAGTAACTGGTAAAGGCAGGATTTGAATCCAGGAACTCTGACTTTTAGTCCAATGCTTTTAAAACGATGCTGCATTCATTGCTCTATGAATTCCCAGTTTCTGATCCAAGATGCTGTTAAACCTTGAAAATACTAGGTTCATCATTAATTTATAAGTGGGAGAAGATGAATCAGAACTATTGTGAATAGGAGCAAATACAGTGCCTGATCTGAGGGGATGGGTGAATGCTACATTTTGGAGAAAACATTCATATACCTGATTATCAATCTCGTGGGTGACTAGAGCAACACAGCCACTGTTTATTCATCTTTTAAAAATAATTCAAGGAATGCAGAGGGAACTAAAGTTTAGACCTCTATCCTTTGTCTGCATAAGTTGTCTGGAATGTTTTCTTGTGATCAAAGCCAAGTAGATAATAATGGTTGGTGTTTCTTGGTCAACTTTAAGAACCAAAAAGAAACCCACGATTACTATTCAATTTTCTTCATTTAAAATGGAATCCCAAATATTTCTTTGTTGTTAGAATTATTATACTGGTTGACATTGACATTGTTCTGAACTTCACTTAATGGTTGAGAGCTCCTTTATCTTTTGTTAGCTCACAATCTCCAACAATATAAAGAAAGTATAACACTTATGCTATCCATTTAGGTTTTAAAACAACAGAGTAGTTTGGAAAAGGGTGTTGATTCTGGGTGGGGAGATTTGTAGACAGTTTCTTTCAATCTGAGACTGAGAATTCATAACATTTGAAAGACATAAATCCACCCCAGTCTGAATATCCCTCATGTTTGTTTTTTTCCCTAAGACACCCAAAGATGGTGTTAAAAATATTTTTAACACAGCGTATATTTTTCCCTTGTTCCTCTCTCAGTGGAGGTTTTCAGTTCATTTGCATGCAATGAAAGTTTTTACCTACATAACTAGGATACCAGACACTCACAGCATATTGGATATGTCATCCACATACATGCAATTTTGTTGGTCCAGGGATTGTGATATGACATGTGAATTAAAAGTTTCAATAATGGTATAGAAAGATTTCAACGGAGGCAGTTTTGGCACAATTTAGATTAAATATTGTGCGAATCACCATCGAGAAAACAAATTGGAACTCAGATTAAAACTTTGGTTAGCTAGTATATAGTCTGTCCTGAGAGTAAAAGAAATCATCTGTATTGTGCCTCTTATTATAGAATTCCTTCAGTAGGGAATAATCTGTCTCCTAATGATTGAAATCTAGTCCCTTTTAAAGAGATTATTTTTTCTACTGTAAAAAATTATACACCATCAATTAATAACACATAGAAAAGTAGAAAAATGGTATCACCATCCTCACACTGCTGCTTACATTTTGGAACAGTTCTGCTTACTTGTAATTATACGGTACATATAAATGCTGCATCCTTCATTTTAAAAACTGAGCATTAACTCTCTGTATTTTCTGTGTGTATGGAAATTTTAACAGTTTTCATAATAGTCCTCAGAGTAGATGCTCTATAGTTTGCCCAAATTCCTACATTCCTAAACAACTAAGGTGCTTCCAACTTTTCTACTTTAATATATAATAGTTCAATATTCATCTTTATGCCTAAACATCTTTTTAAAAATTTTTTTAGGGTTAGCTTACTTCAAGTGGGATCTCTGCTCAAAAATGTTGTATTCTAAAGTTTATCAGCTTATACTAACTTCCTACAGTAAACTTAGGGATGATACACAGTTAATTGGTCTGTCCAAATCTCAAAATAAAGTTGGAAAACAGAAAGTCACTGTTCCCCAAAGGAATTCTGAGTTTTTCTGGTGCCTAACTAGAATTTCTGAATTTCTCTTAGGTGACTTTAACGACCTACCTACCCTCGCTTTATTTTTCTTTTTATTCCACAGCACTGATCACCTTCTAAGCTACTATATAATTTGCTTAATTATTTTATGTTACAGTCTGTCTGCCTCTGACACATGATGGCATGGGTCTTTGTCTTGTTTACTTATGCTTTCCAAATATTTAGAACAATGCCTGGGGGCATATAGACACTTACTGGATGAATGAAAGAATGAATCATCATAACTCGGTCCTTGGCCACCAGTGCATGGAATTCACCGAATTTAGGGTCTAATCAGGAATAGTCTTGTGATCCAGCTTAGGTCAATGACAAAGAAGAAAATCTTTGCTGAGTAATTTTGGAAGTCCCTCACTCTTCTGAGAGAGTGTCTAAAAAACATCTCTCAACTTCCTGATGGTATGGCATGAGGATATGAAATGTGGACTTGCTGCAGCCATTTTGCCACGAGGGAGGCCTTCCTCAGGATAAAGCTGCTAGCCTGAAAGGCAGAGTGGAGTGATGGAAAGATGGGTCCTTGATGACATTGCTGAGTTGCTGAATCAAACCACTCCTGAAGCCTTTTCTAACTCTGAACCCTACAGTTATGCAAAGAAATAATCATCTTTATTAGTTAAGCCAATGTGAATTGCATTTTTAATTACCTTCAATATAGAATCTTCTCTGAGATGCTCAAGAAGATTTTGGTTCTGGGGTATAAAGATACCATTAGGGCTATCTAGGTTTATCTAATTAAAAGTCTTACATTTGTTTTTTGAGGTCTTCCTGCTCTTCTTTTTTGTTATGAACTAATTTAAACATATTCCCTCTGTCAAGTTTTCTCCACTCATGAATCTTTTTGCCAAAAATAGATTTTTATTTTTTTAATTACTGTTTAATTATTAACCAAATACTATCTATTCCTATGTACTGATAACTGATCTGAGCAGTCTTGGACAAGGGCATTGTTGAGTTCTGATTGTTTGGATCCATTTCTGCTCCATTTGGGGCCAGATATTAGCAAACTCGTGGCCTCATTATTTTCCTGACCTTACTTGCTGTACTTGCCCTCTTCCATCATTCTGTTCAAGCCATGCTGGCCTTCTGGCAGTTTCTTCAAACACATCAAGTACTCTCCTGTCTCAGGGTCTTTGAACTTGACAGTCTCTCAGCCTGGAGTGCTCTTTTTCTGGGTATGTTCCTGGTTTCCACACTCAGCTTCCTCAAACATATCCAAATGTCATCTTCTTAAAGAGGCTTTCTGTTTAAAATTGCATTATTCTCTCTTCACTCCCTATTCCCATTCCTGTCTTTATTTTACTTCATTGTAATTAGCATCTTCTTTCATATAATTTAATGTATTCATTTATTTTATGTCTCTCTCCTTCATGAGGGTGGAGATTTTGTCCATTTTTAAAAAATTACTGCATTTTGACTTAAACAGTACCAGAAACATGAGAGTAAGAGCTCAGTAAATATTTGTTGAATTTATTGAGTGAATGGATGAATAATTTCCACACAGGAGTACCTAGGCAGAAAAAAATACTTTTGCAGTGAAATCATCTTGCATGCCTTTTATAGTGCTATTCTACATGGTACATTATCACTTTTATTAAGTTTAAGTAAATACCTCAGAATGTTCAGCTCAATAGTTGCTTGCATATGAAATATTACATAAAAGCATAAAAAATGCTTCCATTTTACATTGCACATTTATACAAACCATAGCAAGGAACCACTGATGTCACACACAGCCACTGATGCCCTTGTGTGGATTCAGAAGTTTATTGGGAGCTAGTATGAGTCTTTTACTTATTCTCAGCTCTTGGAGGTCACCTAGTTCCCTCGCGATTAGAGCCATGCTTCCTGGAGAAGCCACTCTCCCTATCCAGGTCACTGTTCTGACATGTTCTTCAGTAGCCATGAAATTATCTTTCTGGGCTGATTTTACTCTGCACAATAGTGTATGTGTTTTAGTTTCTTAGTGCTGCTATAACAGAAATACCACAGGGGGCATGGCTTTAATGAACACAAATTTATTTTCTTACTGTTTAGGAAGCTAGAAGTCCAAATTCAGGGTGCCAGCTCTAGGGGAAAGCTCTTTGTCCACTGTGGGGGAAAATCCTTGTCTCTTTCAGCTTCTCTTCTGGTTCTTGGTGATCTCCAGGCAACATGAATTTTTCCCCATTCATGCTTTCTTGTTCTATGCCTCATCTGCTGTTTTTGTATCTCAAAAGTGATTGGTTTAAAACATACCCTACACTGATATGCCTCATTAACATAACAAAGAGAACCTCTGTTCCCAGATTGGATTATACTCACAGGTACAGATGTTAGTTACTATTAAGGAGCCCTGGTGGCACAGTGGTTAAGCACTCGGCTGCTAACCAAAAGGTGGCTGTTTGAACCAACCAGCCACTCCATGGGAGAAAGATGTGCCAGTCTGCTTCTATAAAGATTACAGCCTTGGAAACCCTATGGGGCAGTTCTACTCTGTCCTATAGGGTCACATGAGTCAGAATCGACTTAACAACAATGGATTTTTGTTTTGTTTTGTTTTTATTCGAACACATATTTGGGGGAAACACAATTCAATTCATAACTATGTCACAAACCCAAATCTGAGTCAACTTTGTGAATGACTGTGAATTATCTGAGTCAAAGAACAAAGTAAAAGAAACACCTGCTTTCCTAATTAATTTATCAGATGGCCCAAAAGGGAAAGAAATCATGGAATGGAGGAGAGGTTCTGAATTCTGTTTCCTGCAGAGTTGGATGATATAACCTCTTCATTTTATGCATGTTGCTTTGCTTTTTCCTATATAAAAAAATCTGATTCTGGGAAAAAGACATTGGAGATTTTCAGAGGAAAATGGTAATCTGGATAAAAATGCAAGTACAATCAGATATCAGTAAGGACAACTGAACGATTAGTGGATCATGAGCACTCATAGAATATAAATAATGAGATGGAAAAAGCTCTTTGCTTTCCCACTGTGTCACTATTTAGTCTATACAGAGTTAACTGCAGATGGGTGTCTGGGAGTTCACTGTAGGTGGTTTTTCTTAACTCTTTTCTCCACTGCTGAATGTCTGCTCCATCAAGCATTAAGGTCAAGTTCATGGCTGTGGTCACCATCATTCCTGCTTCATCCTGGAGAATAATGGTGGCTGCTTTACAGTACTTCTCAGGACTAGGATCAGGGAGCATAGATTCTTCAAAAGGGCTAGTTTATGAGGCACACATATCTTTCTCTGACTGTGATTGAGTGCTTCTCAGAGGGTACTATTAATAATGTTAATACTATTTTAAAGGAATAGTACATTTAAAGATTTACTCCTCACCAGTGTTAAGAAGGAAAAAGACTGAATGGGGATGGGGGTGTAACATGAGATCTTGCTATGGTAGGTAGACATCGGCACTTATTTATTGGTGACATAGTAGGATGGCTCAGGTATAAACAGGAGTTAGATCTAATAAGGTAAGTATACAAAAAAAATTTGTCGAATCAATGAATGAATCAATGATTTAAATTTAAATGCCAATTTAGTAGATGTTCCCTTTGTGTCTAGTTCCTAAATTTTTTCTAGCCTCAGTTTCTTCAGCTACAAAGTGATGATAAGTAGGTGTACATAAGATAATATGGGTAAAGTGCTTAGCATAGCACAAACAGAGTAAATGTTCAGTAAATAGAGATCTATTTTTAGTATTATCTTGGTCATCTAGTGCTGCTATAACAGAAATACCACAAGTGGATAGCTTTTACAAAGAGAAATTTATTTTCTCACAGTCTAGTAGGCTACAAGTCCAAATTCAGGGCTTCAGATCCAGAGGAAGGCTTTCTCTGTCGGCTCTGGAGGAAGGTCCATCAATCTTCCCCTGGTTGAGGAGCTTCTCTGTGCAGGAACCTTGGTCCAAAGGACACACTCTGCTCTCGGTGCTGCTTTCTTGGTGGTATGAAGTCCCCCATGTCTCTCTGCTCACTTCTGTCTTTTATATCTCAAAAGGGATTGGCTTAAGACACTATCTAATCTTGTAGACCTCATCAACATAATTGCCACTAATCCATCTTATTACATCATAGTGATAGAATATACAATACATAGGGAAATCACATCAGATTACAAAATGGTAGACAATCATATAATACTGCAAATCATGACCTAGCCAAGTTGACAGCTATTTTGGGGGGACACAATTCAATCCATGAGAAGTATTTTATTTGACAGCTTCACAGGTTTGAATAAATTGCTGAAAGATGTGAAACAGGGTCCACACAAAAGACTAGAGTTAGTTTTTTCTCAATTCTCCTCGATGATGACGGTTTCACTCTGCTTCCGTTTCCGCTTTGCCTTGCTCTTGGTGTTATTTGCAAAAACTTTCCTGCCAGTTGATTAATATGAATAGTTCTATACAACCAGAGAACTAAGAAATCATTGACTTAGGTAGTCAGATTGTTTTCATGCTCTGCTCTGAGGACCCTAAATATTCAGAGATATCTGAAGATGATCCTGCACCATAGCTCCACCTTCATATACTGGATGTGTCAGAAATCTAGATAATATATTATTTGTTGCTATCAAAAAATAAAGTTTGGAAGCATATTGACATAACCAAACCAAAAATTAAACCCAATTCCAACTTATAGCGACCCTATAGGACAGAGTAGAACTGCCCCTCAGGATTTCCATGGCTATCAGTCTTTATGGAAGCAGACTGCCACTTCTTTGTCCCACGGAGCGGCTGGTGGTTCAAACCGCAGACCTTTCGGTTAGCAGTCAGGCACTTACACACTGCGCCACCAGGGCTCCTTATACTGACATAGCTAAGCCATAGAAAATTGACTATTTTATTTATTCGTATGTCTTCTAAGCGCTGAATATATAACAAATGAACCAATAAAGTTATGCCCCTGCCTTAATAGGGCTTACAGTCTAGGTTGTGAGGCAGATGTTAAAGAAGAAAATGTACAACAAATACAGAACTATAAATTACAAGTAGTGATGAAAATTGTTTTTTATTGGGTGCTCTGATTGAAATTTTTGGGGAAGTAAATTCAGAAATGACTGGGTGACTAAATGAGAATCCTTTCCACATAGTCATACAAACAACTAGTTTATGTAAATATGTAATTTAAATGCTTATTGACATTGAATTTTAAATGGGCAATTAAAGAAAAAAAAAGAAAGAAACAAACAAAATTCCTGCTTTGCAGAGCAATGGGAATTGCAAGACAAATCAGCTTGTGGAAATGAAAGGTCTTTTTTAGTTTCTCTATTAGTTGGGCCTTGGAGCAGCTTTGAAAGGAGTTATTGACTTGTGGGGAACCAACCATAAATGTCATTTAGTTGCTTCATTGCTTTAGGAAATGTCACTGTTTTTAGGTCATTTTGTGGTAAGAACAGAGTCTTTTCTGTGGTTTCATCTCTGAGAAATGCTGAAGATACAGGTTTGTGAGCCTGGGAACAAGGAGAAGATAACACCTTGGGTATAGTGGGCATCAACACTGAACCCAGCCTTATGGTAGGTTCAATATTTTTTATTGAAATATACAGGGCACAAGTCATATGTGTATAGTTTGCTGAACAAGGCAAAGTAAACAGACCTATGCAACCACTTTTCAAGGAAAGACCTATAAGGTATAAGAGGCCCATTTTTGCCCCTTCCCAAACACTATCCCAGTCTCAAAGGCTATTACTACTCTGTCCTCTAGTATATATTCATTATATATTCATAACACAATTGTAATGACTTCTGATACCAACCGCCCAAGGTAGGCCAGATTCCACAGGTTAAGGGCACAGTCCCCCACAGGACTGCCTTAACCTCAGACACGAGCAGCAAGCTCAGGAGTTCCCGGGCCACCCTCACCTCTGACCAACTGGCTACAAATTTGAGGGGGTTTCCCACTAGTCCCGCAGGTTTGATAATTTGATTCACAGAACTCATAAAAACACTATATTCATGCCTACAGTTTTATTATAGCAAAAGATACAAATCAGAACCAGCCAAAGGGAGAGACACATAGGGCGAGGTCTGGGAGGCTCCTAAACACAAGGTTTCTGTTGTCCTTTCTCTGTAGAGTCGGAACACCCTCCTGGCACATTGATTTGTGAAACTATGTAAAATATTGACAATCAGGGAAGCTCAATTGAGCCTTGGTGTCCAGAGTTTTCTACTAAGGCTTCATTACATAGGCATGATCAACTGAATCATCGGCCATGTAATTGAACTCAGTCTCTATCCCTGGAGGTCAGGCTGATGTCACTCAAGGCTCCAACCCTCTAACCACATGGTTGTGTTTTTGGCATGACCAGTCCATATCCTGAGTCATCTCTTTAGCATAAACTATTGAGGGGTCCACCATGTCACCTCTTTAGAATAAACTATCAGGTGTTGTCCAAGGGGCCCACCATGAATAATAAACACCCTCCAATCACTTGAGAAATCCCAAGGGTTTGGAGGCTACCTTCCAGGAACCAAACACAAATGCTGGCAACATTATTATACAACTACATATCCATTTTATGTAAATGAACCATACAGCATCTAATCCTTTGTGTTTGGCTTCTTTCTCTCAACATTACTTTTGTGAGATTTGCCTATGTTGGTGTATATAGCAAGAGTTTTTTTTTTTTTAAATTGCTGAGTAGTATTCCAGTGTATCAATTAGTTTATTCATTCATTCATTTATTCTATTCTCAATGGGCATTTAGTTTATTTCCAGGTTGAGTATACTAAAAATAAGGGCAGTGGTGGTTCAATGGTAGAATTCTCACCTGCCATACAGTAGACCTGGGTTTGATTCCTCATGTGCAGCCACCACCCGTCTTGTCAATGGAGGCTTGTGTGTTGCTATGATGCCGAACAGATTTCAGCAGAGCTTCCAGACTAAGACAAAGACGAAAGGCCTGGTGATCCACTTCTGCAAACCAGCCAGACAAAACCATAGGGACCACAATGGTCCATCCTGTTGTACATAGGATTGCCATGAGACAGGAGCCAACTAGATGGCAGCTAACAACAATGTAAACATCCTTGTGAAAATGTTTTTTTTTTTGAGTGTATCTATTTCTATTGAGTGTACATCTAGGAGTTAAAATGCTGGGCCATAGTTTTACGTACATGCAATATTAATAGATAATACCAGGTTTCAAAAGTGGTTATACATATTTTTATTCCTACTGACAATATGTAAGATTTCTGGTTGCTCCACATCCTTGTCAACACTGAGAATGGTCAATTTTTTTTTTTTAATTAATTTTAGTCATTTTGTTGGTTAAGAAACCTTATTTTAACTTCTTTCTTTCTTGTTTAAAAATTTTTTTTTTTCATATTTTATTGTACTTCAGGTGAAGGCTTCAAGAACAAATAGTTTCTCATGAAACAGTAGTACACATGTTGTTTTACGACATTGGTTAACAACCCCACAACATATTAACCCTCTAACTTCTCAACCCTTTTTTTTTTGGTGAAAATACACATAGCCAAAATACACCGTTTCAAAAATTTCTACGTACAGAGTTCAGTGACATTGACTACTCTCTTCCAATTGTGCTGTTATTCTCACTTAAGATGAAGGCTTACAGAACAAAATAGTTTCTCATTT
>NW_004444066.1:5055982-5084862 GCF_000243295.1 Trichechus manatus latirostris | reverse complement strand
GTGCATCTATTGCTATAAATTGTCCTCTGAGGACTGCTTTTGCTGTGTCCCAAAGGTTTTGGTATGATGTGTTTTCATTCTCATTTGATTCTAGGAACTTGTTGATTCCATCTCTGATTTCTTCTATTACCCAACACTCAGATTTTTTTAAGCACCTCTGATGCATAAAGATGTGTGTAGCTGGTTGTAAAAACAAATCAGATATTCTTTATGAAGTTATAGCATAAAAGGTGTGTTATGGATTGAACTGTGTCCTCCCAAAATATAGGTCAACTTGGCTAGTCCATGATTCCCAGTATAGCGTGATTATTCACCATCTTGTCATTTGTTATGTTTTTCCTATGTGCTGTTAAGTCCTACCTCTATGATGTTAATGAGGTGGGATTAGTGGCAGTTTTGTTAGTGAGGCAGGACTCAATCTACAAAATTAGGTTGTGTTTTAAACCAATCTCTTTTGAGATATAAAAGAGAGAAGCAAGCTGAGAGACATGTGGATCACATTCCACCAAGAATGTAGTGCCAGGAGCAGAGTCCTTTGGACACCTGGTCCCTGCATGGAGAAGCTCCTAGACCAGAGGAAGATTGATGAAAAGGACCTTCTTCCAGAGCCAACAGAGAAAGAAAGCCTTTCCATGGAGATGACACCCTGAATTTGGACTTCTAGTCTACTAGACTGTGAGAGAATATATTTCTGTTTGTTAAAGCCATACACTTGTGGTGTTTCTGTTATAGCAGCACTAGATAACTAAGACAAGGGGAGATATGGCAGCTGTACAGATCACTCTTCTAAAAGATAGGATATAATCAGTGTTGTGCAGAAGAGATGCACGAGAGGGGGAGGAGGTTTCTAATAATGAGTGGTGAAGTCTTCATGAAAAAAGATGACTTATAAACTGGATCTTAGTCAATGGGCTTCATTTGTTTATTAATTCAGAAGTATATTCATTGATTGCCTTTTGTTGCCCAGGTGTTTTTTTTCTTTTGGTACTAGGAATTCTTTGGTGAACAATTGGCCTTCTTTATACTGTGTGAGAGCACCGCAAAACTGAGGCACTTGGCATGACTAAAATGGCTGACACAGGTCTGAACCAGACTCCATTTTGTTCCAAACTCCTACTTCTGTTTTCTGAAAAGAAAAAAAGAAGCCTGTCTACTCCTATAAAACTTTAACCACATCCTGAGGAAACAAAGTGAGAGCAAGAGTGTAGTTAAGACTGTGATCAGAATGATTCCCGTAAGGAAAGTTGACACAGATTACCCCCTGTTCTAGAAAAAATGCTTGTGTAGCTTGGCTCCAAGGTGTCTGTAGATTAACTGATATTTTGAAAAGATCGCTTGCAGCCACATATTCCCAGACCGTTTCACGTATAAAAAGCCCTCCGCACAGTCTGTACTTTGGAGCACTTTGTATCTTTACTTAGTGTTGCCTAGCTGCAGCTGTTATTATTCCTCAATAAAACCCACTGCTTTCTACTCCTAATAGAGTACTAATTTTATTCTTCACAATACTCTAACGCAGAGAAAGAGAAAATGAAAAATTATCAAATAAGTAAGCACAATAATGTCAGATAGTGCAAAGTGCTATCAGAGAAACAAAATAGGACACTTTAATAGAGTTCCGGAGTGAGGTGAGGGTGACTGTAGATATGGTAGTGAGGAAATTCTCTAAGAAGAAAATATTTAAGCTAAGACTTGACTGAGGATGAGAAGGCATCAGCTCCAGAATGATCAGGCAAAGTAAGGAAGGAGAGGAGATAGAAGCAGGGAAGGACTCAGCATGTTTAAGAAATGGAAGAAGGCCAGTGTTTCTAGAGAGTAAAAGCAAGGGTGGGAGAAGGGGTATATGGATAGGTGGGGGCATGCAGGACCCAGTGGTCATAGTAAGGCCTTTGCATTTAAATTACGTGCTAAGAAAGTCTCTGAAAGGTTTTAAGCAGGGAGTGATATAATATGATTTATGTTTTTAAAAGAGCACTCTGACTGTGGTGTCATACAGTGTAGGAGTAGAAGCATGAAGCCCAGTTCAGAGGCTCTTGCAGATGTCATCCAGGTCGGACCAGGGGATAGCTTGGTCCAGGTGGTGGCAGTAGAGATGGAGTGGGGGGAATTAAGGTTAAATGTTGGAGGTAGATTTGGAGTTGTTTTGGATGTGTTGAAATGATAGCTGGAGGCATGAACAGAGCACCAAGTCACCAAGTCAGACAAGATTCTTATAAAGAAATTAGATTATTTTTTGTTTGAATGAAGCTTAAGGGGGCATTAACAAATAAGGGTATAGAAGCAGATTTGAAAGTGATCAAGGAGAATTTTGAATACTGTGCAAAGGAATCTAGACTTAATTCTGTAGTCAATGGGGAGTAACTGAAGGTTTTTTAAACAAAGAAGTGTCAGGAACAAAAACTGTACTTTTAGGCCTTGTCACCACTGTGCCAAATAGTGCATAGATCTACAACAAGGAAAACAGTAACAACAACTGTGTGTGTGTGTGCGTGTGTGTGTCTCTGTGCGTGTCTTCAGCAGGGGAAGTGAGAGTAATTTGGACAGCAAAGCAAGCAGACTTGTTCTTCAGAGGTTAATTTACCTCTCTGTTTATTGATGTTGCTATGGCGATGCTAAAAAGCCAGCCAGGAGGACAGAGAACAGCCAACCATCTCAGCATTTAATAATCTGATTTTATGTAAGACATCAAGAAAGAATGCAATTAACTCAGGCCCTTTGCTTCGAGCAGTAAAAGAAACCAGATAAGGCTGAGGTCACATTCTTCCCAACTATACCAGACCCCGCCTCAGCCAGCGGGATTTCTGGCCCAGCTGTCCTGGCACTACCCAGCCTGACATTTGGAAGAACCCACTCTGCATTTTGTCTCCCTGTCTCCCTTTTGCTTCCCCAACCAGAGTATTGCAAACAGCCCACAAGGTGAAATAAAACCCCAAGGAAATGGAAAAGGAATTCTGCCTATAAAAGGGGGTTTGCCAAGGGAAGCTAGTTTCATTGGTGAATAGAAATGACTCCCTCCTGGAGTATTAGTTGATACGGCCCAGAGCGTAGGTCGTGGAGAAGCTGCAGATTTTTATTCAGATTTGGATTTTTCCATTTTCTTTCAGGAAGTCAGTGTTTAGGTGATCAAAGTATTTTGCCCTCTAATTAGAAACACACTCTTTCTGTTGTTGTTTAGAATAACAGCACTGAATTTTTCACTTTTCTCAGCTAAGCTTGTTTGTGGTGTCTATCTGGATTTTATTGATGTGACCAGTAAAAATCAAAAAGGAATCTTTCCTCATTCTGAATTCTCAACTCTGGGCAGCCTACATGTTTAATAACGTGTTTATTCATTCTTTCCACAAAATTTGGGCACCTTCCATATGCCAGACCCTGCAGGTGCTAAGAACATGGTAATGAGTATATGGCCCCTTCCTCTAATTACCACAGTAACAATACTAGTAATGACAGCTTGTTGATGTTAGTCTCCATCCAGTCAATTCTGACTCACGGCAACCCCATGTGTGCAGAGTAGAACTGCTCCATAGGGCTTTCAAGGCTGTGACCTTTCAGAAGCAGGTTGCCAGGCCGATCATCCATGGCACCTCTGGGTAGGTTCAAACTGCCAACCTTTCAGCTAGTAGTCCAACACTTAATGGTTTGGGCTGCCCAGAGTTGCCTAATAATGATGGCAGTATTGTTTAATCTTTGCAATGTGCAAGCCATTGTGGTAAATACGTTACATGTATTGCTTTACTTAAACTTCCAAGAAATCATAGAAAGTAAGTATTAGTATAATCCTACTTTTACCAATGAGGAAGCTGAGGCATCAAAAAGTTTACTGTCTGCTGGCAGGAAGACAGAGTGATAATTATGGTGCTGTGTGCTGTGATTTGAGGAGCGGCAAGGAAGGCCACAGGCATTCTGGACTAGCAGAGACTAGACAGTTTGTTGTTAGGGTTACCAGTAAAATAAGAATTAAGCCTTTACTAGCCCTTACCATTTTCAAGCAAACAGCTCTCTAAAATCATTCCCAGCAGGCCAGGTAGCTGAGAACCATCCCCCTGGGAATCAAACAGGCACCCCTCAGTTTCTCACCCTGTACTCTATCCTCATGCTTTGCTCCATACCTCCCTACCACAACAATTGCCAGGAGGTTTTGCCCTGGTTGAGTCTTATTTTATCAGTTAAGAACTGTTTCTGTGACTGTATTGACTCAGGGCTCATTAGGGTATTGCCAAGGTCCTTCCTGATATTGATTAACTTTATTCGATATGCATGAAGTTTTCTTTTCCCCAAACATTATAGGATTTCAAGGATCTTGCAAAGTACAGCGCAAAGTAAGCCGAAATTCAAACCTCATAGCCTTGACAACTCTATTTAAGAGTGAGAGATTCTTCTCTCCCAGTTCATGATGACCCTATAAAATCACAATATATACAGCACATGCTAGAACCAAATTCTGAATCGACATGTTGTATGTACACTTAAAATCTGAATCAACTATCCTGAGAAGCAAAAGCTTATTCCATTTATTCAATTTATTCAAATATAACCAAGAATATTTTAAAAAATAAATTAAACAAATAAATTCATACTTACATTTGCTTCAGGTTAATCCTCCAATAGTAAAGAAAAAATACTACTGATTGAAATAATGAGACATCCACTGACTGTCTCTTACAATCCAGCATGAGAGGTCCTAAGATGTGCAACTTTAAATGTGTCTACATGGTGAGAAGTGGAATGCCCATTTGTAACAAGATTACCAAGGAATATATTGATAATTTAAAAATGCTAATTTTGAAGATCTTGCCGGCATAAGTACAAGAATAAGACTTTGAGGAGTTACTGAGCAGTTTGCATAATGCCAGGTACAAGGTCAACTTGTTGGACAAGTCCTTCCCGGCTGGTGACCACGGGCTTAGGGAAGAGTGAATTGTGGCAAAGCGATTTCCGTCGGATGTATTAACAAGTCTTCCTTAGGGAAAATTTCCCGGGCACTTTAGACTGGGCTGTGGCTGCTGAACCGGCTTCAGCGGAGCTTCCAGACTTTCTTTCCAGGAAAAAAGGCTAGCGATCTGCTTCTGAAAATCAGCCAGTGAAAGCCTTGTGGAACACAAACGGTTGGATCCCATTGTGCCTGTGGTCACTATGAGCCAGGGGCCGACTCCATGGCAGCTAATAAAAATAAAATGTCTCCTGGTTTATCTATACTGCAACTCTCATTCACAGCATTTGTCACAAATGTAAGGTAAATAAATACTTGTGAAATAATTTGTTTAATGGTGTCTGTCCTTTTCACTTTTTTAAGAAATCCAAACGTACAAAATTAGTTCAATTAGTTTTTGTTCTGTGAATCAAGGGAAGGACAAATAATTTACACAAAATGATAAACCCAAACAATACAAGAAGTGAATTCATTGAAAGTTAGCCTAGGTCAGTGGTTTCCAGAATTTTAATATTAAAAAAAAAATAAAATTGGCCCTCCACATGATAGTAGCTGTACTTTTAATTGCAAAAATAGGTGATGATTTACATGCTCCTGTGAATGCACTTATACATTTACAAGGTCTTTTGTTTTGTCATGATTCTATCTACATGCATTTGGAAAATAACTGGGAGTTTTTGTATGATTAATTCCATCTGCAGGCAATGCCACAGATAAGGCACACATACTTGGTGTTCTTTCCTACAATTCCTTGGATATTAGGGGACTCTCACTCCCAGTCTGGGAACTACTGCGCTAAATAATACCCAAAATTACTCCCTATTCTAAAGTCCTGAGGTTTATATGTTCAATAGTTGGCAACAAGATAAGTAAGAAGACCTAATACTTCGTGATTAGCACAGAAAACCTCCAAAATCTCCAGAATGGTTTCTAGCCTTCACCATTGCATAGTAAAGGTGAAAGCATGCTCCTGAAGCTTCTCTAAGGTAACATAAAATCAGTTGTTCTGAAGTTGTGTTGGCCCCGTGTGAGATCCCACATGTGTCAGTGTGGAACTGTGCTCCATAGTGTTTTCAGTGGCTGATTTTTTAGAAGTAGATCACCAGGACTTTCTTCTGAGGTGCCTCCGGGTAGACTCAAACTGCCAGACTTTTGGTTAGCCACCAAGCAAGATGACGCTTTGCACCACCCAGGGGCTCCTATATTACATACACTATACAATATATTAAAAAAACTCACTGCTGTCCAGTCGGCTCTGACTAATATCGACCCTAAAGGACAGAGTAGAATTGCCCTGTAGGGTTTCCAAGGAGCGGCTGGTAGATTTGAACTGCCAACCTTTTGGTTAGCAGCTGTAGTTCTTAACCACTGTGCCATTAGTATATACTATTGTTAGTACAGGAGCTCTGGTGGTGCAGTTGTTAAGAGCTCAGCTGCTAATCAAAAGGTCTGCAGTTTGAATCCACCAGCTGCTCCTATGGAGCAGTTCTACTCTGTCCTATAGAGTCTCTATGAGTGGGAACTGACTTGACAGCAACAAGTTTGGCTTTTGGTTTTATTATTAGCATACCTCACCTTTGCCTCCTCCCACTGTCTGATTTCTTGTTGGTGCTTCCCATTGGTCAAACCCAACAAAAGCTTATGGACAAGGGAGTCTGGACAATACAGTCCAAAGACATCAGCCTCTCAATGGACTGACCAGAGAAGGCTATGGGATGAATCTAGAGGGGTAAATGTTCAATAACCAGTGCAACAGGGAAACTATTGTATTTGTGGACTTGACAGTTTTAAAAGCACTCATGGAATACTCAAAATCGTATATAAGGCAAGGGGAAAAACCAGAGGAGTAGAGTAATTAAGTGACTTGGCTAAGGTTACACAGCTAGTAAGAGGTAGAACCAGACCTTTCCTCAAACAATCTGATCCTCGTCTAGTGTCTTTGTTGTGTGAATGCTTGTTTCTTCCCCAAACACAAGCTATCATTACAGCAAGAGATTCTCTGGTGCTATGGCTGAACAATGTGGGTGGTTTGTGTTCTGTTTCTTTTCTGTTTATTTGGGAATTTTGCCTCTGTTTATAAAATATTATCTCTATGTGTCCATGATATTTTCTGTTGTTGTTGTTAAAGTGCCCAGAATCTTTCAGACCCTTGATGTAGATGAGTTACGGCTAACATGATGCCTGATTATTCACACTGTGGGGGAGAAGAGCAGGCTCTTGTAAGCCTGCAGAGGGCTGCCCCCTGGGGGCCAGGAAAATGGGCCCCTCCCTGTTGTGAGTGAAGTGGCAGCAGGAGGCTGTCAAACTCAAACATTGGTAAGCCTGATGCGTTCCACTGGTACCTGAGAAAACCTCCATAGTGACGTCACTTTGAGGGCTTTCATGACAATTCCCAGCTTTCTTGTCCATTCCTCCTTTTAGCCTAGGACACTGCCCTTAGCTGGACAGATTCAAAGATTATGAAAAACTAACTGTGAAAAAATCAATAGGTGTTTCTTAAAGGAAACTAAGCAAGAGTAAGCCAAAAGAACAAACAAACCAACCCAAAAAAAAGGCAAGATTTCCATAGTTTCATCAACAGAATATTTTCATCTAAATCCTTCCAGGCTTGATTCTCTGTAGAAAAATACATACAATGGAATCCTATAAACATTGCTTTTCATCTCATATAGTGTCATAATTGCATAGTTGTTTTCAACTTTCATAAAGAACTTTTCTCAGCTATTTTATATCCAAGGTTTATGCTGTAGCTAGAAATGAGTGCGTTATGGTGAGATACCAGCTTCTCAAACTCACAAGCACCTAAGAATCACCTGGAGTCTTGTTAAAATGCAGGAGGTCTGGGGTAGTACTTGAAATTCTGCATTTCTAACAAGCTCTCTGGTGATGCTGATGCTGCTAGTCTGTGAACCACACTTTGCAAAACACAAGTGTGGTTGGAAATATTCCAGTCTTGGAGTTCGAGACATGTCTTCAAACCCTGCCATGTGATTTTGGGTCAGTTTCTTAACCTATTAATCTTGTTTATCTTATAGATAAAGAAAGGATTATAACAATATGAAAATGCTTAGCACAAAATATGGTTTATTAAAGTATGGTTGAGTTGGAATCATTCCTCATAGAAAAGCTAGTAGAGGGGAGAAGCAGAACTCTCTTATTTTATATCCCCTATTCCCTCCCTCTCTCTCCACCAGAAGAATAAAATTTGCTATAAAAATATAAAATATTTGCTAAATTACTTCTTGTGTTTAAAGAAGAGCAAGGCACTGAATTTAGAGAGATCAGCTGATTGATTTTGCATTTTCAAAGCATGACATTCAAAAGGAGCTTATAACTCAGATGTGACTGGATCCCCCAGTGCAGTCTCTGTTTACCATATGGCAGCTTGAAGGATGACTCATTTCTTTTACAAATATACTAACAAATCAAATATGTGTCCAAATGTCTTAAAATCCACTTCTCCCATTTCTGTTGGTTTTCATTTTTTTTTCTAAGTGCCAGACATATCCTCTCTTTCCCTCAAGTCTCCCTTTCCTTGGCCTCCTCATCCTGCTGGCTTCAATTTCTTTTCCTTCTCAGATCTTTCCCCCAAACTCCTTTTGTAGAGTAAAGAATGTAATTTTACCAAATAATTTGGTCTTTGTCTTTGATTCCAGATAGAAACATCTAAAATTTTGGCATTTCCCTAATGATTGAAGTGTCTTTAATGAGGCCTACAGACCACACCTGAGGGTTTATGCTAATGAGGTGACTCAGGTTCAGGACTGGCTTTACCAGAAAGATATCAGCTCAACCTCCTGGAAGCGGAGCTGATGCAATCAATCATGCCTATCTAATGAGGCCCCAATAAAAACCCTGACAACAATGCTTCATGGTCTTCCTGGTTGGTGATAGACATCAATGAATGTGGGAGAGTAGAGTGTCACTTTTGGGACATAAGAAACTTCCTAGACCTCATCCTTTGGGAAGGGCTGGGTTAAGGCAAGTGAGGGCCCTAAATATTGATAATCTGTGGTGCCCCTCCATCCCCTCACTCATGCATTCAAACAGGATATGTGAGTTATATATAAACCAAACCAAATCTGTTGCTGTCGAGTTAATTCCAACCCATAGCAACCCTGTATGACAGAGTAGAACTGACCTATAAGGTTTCCAAGGAGTGGCTGGTGGATTTGAACTGCCAACTTTTGGTTAGCAGCTGAGCTCTTAACCATACATGTATGGAGCCCCAGTGGCACAGTGGTTAAGAACTACCAAAAGGTTGGCAGTTCAAATCCGCCAGCCGCTCCTTGGAAACCTTATGGGGCAGTTCTACTCTGTCATATAGGGTTGCTATGAGCTGGAATCGACTCGACGGCAACGGGTATATATATATGTGTGTGCATGTGTGCACGCATTTGTGTCTTAGCTATCCATGATGTAACTTCTTTTTAAATGTGACTATAATATTAGCAATTGAACACAAAAGTGACATATGCCATTTTAGCAGAATGAGATGAACTGGATTATAAAATTTTTAGTGGATGTGGGGTACAAAGAATTTTACTATATAACACATTTTCTACAAAAAGAATATTCCACATATTCTACAACAAAGAAAAGAAGCCAGTGAATTTAGTTGTTTCAACAATCAAAGTAAAATTCTGCTGATTTCCCACAGAGAAATATTGACTTTCACCAATTTTGCTTTACATGGCTCATACTTCAAATTTGATGCTTATTTCATAATAAATGATACAGTTATAAATTAACAAATGAAAAGATGTCATAAAAGAAAATTTAATGATCAGAAAGAAAATATTACAACAAATTACTATATTTTATTTTTAGATAGATCTTGTATTTCTAACGTATTTTATAACATTAAAACATTTCTTTCTATTCTTTGTTCTTACAAATTCTTCATTGATTTCATCACAGTTAAGCTGCCAGACAATATCTACTTCCATAGATAATAAGGATAAAGAATCGAGTCTTTCTTGAATCATTGTTGTACACTGAGGGTTTTTGAGTCTCTTTGGGAAAGAAAATGAGTGCTCTGTTGTGATCATTAAACTTAGGAATATGCATAAAGCAATTTCAACATTGGGAAATACACATTGTATTTTATCTTCTATTATAGAATCATACATGCCTACCAGAGTAAAATTTGTCTTTCCTGAATCTATAAACTTAGTTCTCATGTAAGAATGAAATTGTTGCACTTCTCCATAAAGATTTGTATTTGAGGCATTGGGATAAGCCTGCACTACTTTCTTGGATGCCTTCATGCATTCTTCATCAGGTATATCCACATTGTTTAAAAAGGAAAATCTAAAGAACATCATACACTTTCACCCTCATTTTCATGCAAGATTCAAGTGTATCAATGATAGAGTGGTAAGTGGTTACATGAAATTGATCTCTGGCACTCAATGATACTCCTGGAGTGCTTCCATCATTTATTTGTTTCTTTCTAATGCTTCTGCGACGGTGAACTGCCTGCTAATCAGTATTTGGCAGTATTTGTTTTGTTGTGTTTTCAAAATTTTCAAAATCGTCTCTTAAATTATGTAAATACCATTTTAATGACTGGTAGAGATCTATGCATATTGTTTAAATTTACTTCTGAATCTTGGATCACTTGACTAGTCCTGTGAAAATGCTGCAATATATGATTCCACATAACTAACATAAATACATACTCTAGTGTTTGCATTTTGTTGGCAATATTTTCAGCATCTCTTTTGGAACGTACTTTTCATGTCTGGTCTCCAGCAGTGTTTTCTGAGACATCTAGAATCTGAGTGTACGATTCCAGGATTGCACTCATTGCTACAGCATGTGCTTCCCAAAGTGTATTAGAAAAATACTTTCCTTATTTATTTTCAGATTTTTGTCTTTTAAACTTTTTTATTGTGCATTAGGTGAAGGTTTACAGAACAAATTAATTTCCCATTTGACAGTTTGTACATGAAGTGTTCCATGACGTTGGTTTCATTCCTTACAATGTGTCAGCACTCTCCCCATTTCCATCCTAAGTTCCCTATTTCCTTTCTTTCTGATTTTCTACCCATTCCTGCCTTATCATCTTTGCTTTTGGGCAAATGTTGCCCTGCTGATCTTGTAAAATTGACTGTTCTTAGGAGCACATTCATCTCAGGTGTTATTGTTTATTTTATGGGCCTGTCTATGGTTTGGCTGAAAGGTGGTCTTTGGGAATGGCTTCAGGTCCAGTTCAGAAGAGGGTTTTAGGGCCACAGTCTTGGGTGTTCCTCCAGTCTCTTTCAGACCAGTAAGTCTGGTCTTTTTTGTGATTTTGATTTTTTTTCTACAATTTTTCTCCTGCTCTGTCCAGGACCCTGTGTTGTGATCCCAGTCAGAGGGGTTGGTTGTAGTTCCCAGGCACCATCTAGTTCTTATGGTCTTGAAGTCTTCTAGACTGCGGTTCATGTGGTCCATTAGTCCTTTGGACTAAATGCTCCCTTGAGTCTTTGGTTTCCTTCACTCTCCTTTGCTCTGGACTGTAAGAAACATAGAAAGACATTTTAATACTTGGTCATTGCCTAAATATGTTTTAAGAACTGCTCATCGGTGAGTAGAGACAGCAAAAAATGTGTTAAGTAGCTGAACAGTAGAACAAAAATCAACTGCTTCTGGACAATAATCTATTGCACTATATCCTACAAGATTAAGCAAATGCACAGCACATGGTATTAAAATGGCACATTCATTAGATTCTAAAATTTTCTATTGTATGCTGTCTTAGGCTGGGTTCTCTACAGAAGCAAAACCAGTAAAACATATAAATATATATATAGAGAGATTTATATCAAAGAAATGACTCATGTGAGTGTAGCGGCTGGAATGTCCCAAATCCATGGATTAGAATAGAGGCTTCTCCTGATTCACGTAGCCACAGTAGCTGGTGAACCCAAGATTGGCAGGTCAGAAAGCAGGGCTCTTGCTCACAGGCTGTGATATTGATGAATCACAAGATTAGTGGGCAAGACTGCAAAGCTTCTCCTGATTCACGTAGTTGCAGGGGCTACCAAACCCAAGATTGGCAGGTCAGAGAACAGGGCTCCGCTCATAGGCTGTGAAGATTGGCAAATCCCAAGATCAGCAGATAAGCTGATAGTTCAAGTCTCAAGAACCAGAGATCAGATGAACAGGAGGCAGCCACAGGATCCAGAGTTAGCAAAAAGCCAGAATGTCTGCTTATATTCGAATGCAGGCCACACCCCCAAGGAAACTCCCTTTCAACTGATTGACTACTCATAGCAGAGCCCATCATGGGAGTGATCACATATAAATACTGAGAATCATGGCCCAGCCAAGTTGACACACAATCTTAACCATCACACAAGCTTCATAACCCCCTGACATATTGGTAGTATTGTCATAGGACTGGCCTCTGCACTTAGAAAAATCAATTTTGCAAACTTCACATAAATAGTAAAGTACTTGATCTGCAATTTCTTCTCCGGTATAACTTTTTAAGCTAGTAAATGTGATAAATCACTTGACAGGTTTTCCATCTGTTGGAGATATGTATGTTAAAACACTGCTTAGCTGATCTGTATGAGAAAGATCAGGAGTGGAATCTACAGACAAACTAAAATATTGAGCTATGCTTATTTCACTGAAAACAGTTGATTGAACTTCATCATTTGTCAAGTTTATTAATTCTTCACATGTTGTTTTAGACATATACGGGTTACCCTTTCCTGCATTACCATATTTTCAGATATGACCTGCTAAAATGGATCAAACTGAGCAACAAGTTCAAGTACACCCCTAAAATTTCCATTTTGTGGGAACTCAAACACTTTATTTCTTCCTCAAAAAGATAGTCCACATTTAGCAATTCTTATAATGACAGCAACAACGTGTTGCAAAATGACTTTCCAATATTGAATTTCTTCATTAACCTGTGTTTCCAGTTCAACTGTATCTTCAAATATGACAACATACAATCTCTGTAAATTAAACTGTTTTAATGTTTATCAATCATATTCAGGTTGCACCAATTGCTAAATCCATCCACAACAAATTGAGAATTAAATGATTTACGACTGAATAGTTTGTAAACAAAACAATATACAGAACTGACTGATGTAGAACTCAGTAGCCACTCCCTCTTATAATTTTCACCATTAGATTTGAACCCTAGAAATATATTCTGGCTACAGAACCTTGTTTGTTTACTATCCAGAAATTTTCAACACAAATTTTCAAATGGTCCACTGCAATGTTGACAATCACTTAGCCCTCTTTCAATCCAACAATTTACTTCATTAGAAGAAAAATTATTCCACAAAGCAGGATCTGTAATTCTGTTGTTTATAGGGTCTGCAAATATGACAATTTCTTATTCTAAAATAGTTTCACTAAGTACACCATTATTATTATTTTTTTTTACCACAGCAAGGAATGGATACAGAATTGGAACAAATCTGTTACATTCATGTTGCTATTAGTAATTTCAGCACTAGCTGTGCTAGTACAAGGATTTGTACCCATTAAATTCAAGTGTTCAACAGAAGTAGTCTCTTCTAATTCACTTTAAAAGGAAATTAATTTTCGAATTGTCTCTAGGGATTCACAAATCCTTTTCTTTTTATCTTCTACTAGCTTTTGTTTTTGCCCTCCACTTAGTTGCTATTTTATTTTACCTAGATATTAAATTGTCACTTCTTAAATTTGGCTCTACCTTGGCAAATAAATTTGAATAATAGAAAGTAAACAAAATTTATAAAACAAAATTTACATTCAATTTGGACATTAACACAAAAATTTATATTTGGAAATCAGTAAGTAAAAAAATTGATATGGGACATGTAATTTTTTTCTTCAGGTCTGAGATAGTCTAAAGAAATAGTACTTACAAGGCAGTTGGAAATAATTTCATTCATTTGTCGTAGTATGTTGGCAGACCCTTCACAGATCTCCATGAGTGTTTTTCATCTTGAAATAATACTTAAAAACTTGCACACTCACTTTCTGTCCTTTGATGCTGCGTCTTTCACAGTTCATTGGACTACTGTGATATCTGACGGGGGCAAGAGTGATTTCAAAGAGCATGATTCAAATACAAGGATATGCTCAATTTTGGTTGATGAATTTTGGTTCGCTTTGCACAGGACCAGATACATCATGAGTCACATGACCATAGTGTGCTGGTGCGTTTTTATGTGGTCGACGAGAGAGAACTGAATATGAGGTTATACCTGATCAGTTCAAAATGAGAAGGAAAATATAATTGTTATTTTATACAAAATTTATAAAATTGTATCAATTTAATTTAGTGCCCTGCCAGTTCCTGTCTGCTTGGCATCTATGGGTTGTTGCTTTGGACAACTGGTGCCTCTGTTTTGTTGATACCCTAAGCACATGCTTACCTTGCTTATTGGGTGATCTGTCCCTGCCTATGATCACTTCATTTGTATCTTTTTTGCTATAATAAAACTGTAATCATAAGCATAGCGCTCTCCTGACTTCTGTGAGTCATTCTAGAGAATCGTCAAACCCCAGGGCATAGTGAAAAGGAGGCCTGGTTGCACAGCGGTTAAGCACTCCATTGCTAACTGAAAGGTCAGTGGTTTGAACCCACCAGCCACTTTACAGGAGAAAGATACCAGTGTGCTTACGTAAAGATCACCATCTAGTTAGTTCCAAACTTTTGGTTAGCAATCCAGTGCTTAACTACTGTGCCACTAGGGCTCCTTTTCCATAAAGATTACAGCCTTGGAAACCCTATAGGGCAGTTCTGCTCAGCCTTATAGGGTTGTTATGAGTTGGAATTGACTCAATGGCAATGAGTAGGGGAACTGGCAGGGAGTAGCGGGAGCCAGTAGGTCAGAAGTGTGGAAGGCTAGGGATCCCCCAGCTTACAGCCTGCTTTGTAGAGGGAACCCATGCGTTTGCAGCCAGCAGATCAGAAGCGATGGTGTCATGGGGACACAAAGCTTGTGGCTAGTATGTGAAGCCTTGGATAGACTTGGCAGTCTGAAGGACTTGTGCTCTCATAATTTTTTTTTTTTTTCTCTCATAATTTTTAAGATGACTTAGCTCTGCTGTTTTGGATCGGAGGAAGAAGTACTGATTTATTGAGTTGGTGTCCGAATGATAAGTGGAATTGCATTGACTGGAGATTGCAGGTGAACCTTACACTTTCACATTCCTTCCCATACAAAGCTCTTGCCTTCTCTAGTTACTATCTTCATATGTATTTCTCTGCTCAACAGAAAGCCTCCTCCCCAGCAGTCTGGTGGGGCCTTTGTTTCTCTCCATATAATAATTATCATTGGATTGTTTTTTTTTTTTAACTGAGTTTGAAAAGTTCCCTAGGTGGCACAAATGGTTTGCACTTAGCTATGAACCCAAAGTTGGGTGGTTTGAATTCACCCAAGCAATGCTATGGAAGAAAGACCTGGTCATCTGCTTCTGTAACGTTTGTTGTTGTTGTTAGGTGCTGTTGAGTCCATTTTGATTTATAGTGACCCCATGTGACAGAATGGAACTGCCCTATAGGGTTTTGTAAGCTGTAATATTTATGGGAACAGATTGCCAGGTCTTTCTCCTGCAAAGCCACTGGGTGGGTTCCAAACGCCAATCTTTCGGTTGGCAGCCAAGCACCTAATAGTTGAGCCACGAGGGCTCCTTTCCTAAGATTACAACCCAAAGAAAAACCATGTGGAGCAGAGTTCTGCTTTGGAGCATGTGAGGTCACCATGAGTCAGAATCAGCTCTTTTTTAAAATCTTGTCAACCCCGGTAGCAACTTTTTAACAAGGAAATACCCTTGGAATGATTCAACATAGCCTCACTTATAAAGGTAGGAGCGGAGTGAATCATAATTGTACTGGGGGTAAGGACTAGCTCCACCTGTGTTAGAAATCATCTGAGACAGCGGTGGTTGGTGTACCTTTTGAGGGGAAGTAGATGTGGGGTAAAAGGAGCCCTGGCAGTGCAATGGTTAAATGCTCTGTTGCTAACAGAAAGGGTGGTGGTTCGAACCTACCAGCCACTCTGCGAGAGAAAGATGTGACAGTCTGCTTCTGTACAGATTACAGCCTAGGAACTTCTGTGGGGGCAATTCTACTGTCTTATTGGGTTGCTATGAGTGAGAATCGACTTTATGGCAAAGGGGTATATGTTCAGATACCTAATGAGGAAATGCTGTCCTCTACTTGAATTTTTTAGGTAGTTGTGTCTAATTCGCTCTTGAATTTCCCTGTTTACTCCCATGGATCCGAGTGTAAGGGTTGCAAATTCTTCTCAGCAAACCTACAGCAAGGGGGGAGGGGCAGATGATGGATGGCTTCTTTGTTGTGACCTGGTCACTGTTTTCTCAGATTCCTGATTTTACATTACAATCGTGTGCGCTGGAGGGGGTGGCGGTCAGGGTGATTTTAGGGTTAATTTAAACAAATACGAAATTACTCGAATCCTTTTTGGAATAACTTGGTATACTATTGATATAAATAAAAGGAGCCCTGGTGACACAGTGGTTAAGCACCCAGCTGTTAACCAAAAGGTCACTGGTTGGAACCCACCAGCCACTCCTTGGGAGAAAGATGTGGCAGTCTGTTTCCATAGAGATTACTGCCTTGGAAACTGTATGGGGCAGTTCTACTGTGTCGTCTAGGGTCACTATGAGTTGGAATCGACTCAATGGCAGTGAGTTTAATTTTTGGTTTTTATACTAGATTTTATGGGGGCAATGGTGGTTCAGTAGTAAAATTCCCTTCTTTCATGTGGGAGGCCCAGGTTCGATTGCCAGCCAATGCACCTTATGTGTACCCACCACCTATCTGTCATTGGAGACTTTCATGTTGCTATGATACAAAACAGGTTTCAGCAGATCTTCCGTACTAAGACAGACTCTGTCATACGGGGTTGCTATAAGCCAAAATCGACTTGACAGCACACAACAACAGAATAACTAAAGCAATGAGGGGGAGTGTTTAGAGCTCTTGGGTGAGACAGGATATGGGAAGAAAGAAATGCATCATTTGTAAACGAGCAGAAGCTGAATGGGTGGACTTTTGGCTTCCTATGATGAGCAAAGTTTTTCCATTTTCATAGCCCTTACATGCATTAAAACAAAGCAAACAGTTGCCGTCGAGTCTGCTCCAACTCATGGCAATCCGATGTACGTCAGAATAGGATTGTCCTCCATAGAGTTTTCCATGGCTGATTTTTTGGAAGTAGATCACCATGCCTTTCTTCTGAGATACCTCTGGGTGGATTTGAGCCTCCAACCTTTTGGTTAGCACCTGAGTGCATTAACTGTTTGCATCATAGGTACATTAAATCATCTACTTTTCATAAAACTTCGTGGCCGTATTTCTTCATTGTTTCAGCTAAGGAAACCAAGGCTCAGAGAAGTAATTGAAACTTGATCAAGGGCACACAACCTGAGCAAGGTAGAGCTAGGCCTACCTTGGTATCAATCTAATGACACCAAAGGCCTTGTTGCTTACCCCTGTATACTTCTGCCATTCCAAACTTCATTACCCACCCCTACCCCTAAGTGGGAGGAGTAACAGAAGGGAGTAAGATCCACTCTGGTTATTATTCCTAAGTCCAGACCTTTCCAGTTTATTTATTTATTTACTTATTTTGGGGGTGGGGGTGATGTCCTGTCCACCAGCTTCTTTATCTCCCAGAACTGATGGATCTTGGGGTTCCGGTTCAAACTTTATTTTAGGGAAATCTGAGCCCAATGAACCATGTGTGGTCACATCAGGGTGTTTTTTTTTTTCTTTCCTTTTTCTTTTTTTCCCTTAGCCAAGCAGAGGCTGAATGCGTGGACTCTTGGCAACCTCATCGCATCTATTATGCTCTGATCATTATTTAAACAAATGGTATTCACTGCGGTCCAAATCAGAGGGACAGAACACAGACAAGTCTTTTATTAGTCAGCTGGATTGCTCTTCCCTTTTCACAAGTCTTTTGTATTCCCTGAGGATCCCTCAAGTGTGGAGCAGCTTACAAAGGAATGAGATGGACACAGCTTTATCTGGGACGGGGCATTCAGTCGGTCCCCTTTGCCCCTCTGCAGATGTCTTGATCTTCTTGGGTATTTTCCATCTCTAGTCAAATGAGCAAGTGTTGATGAACTACCCAGCACACTGTGAAGGCACTGTGGTCAGGAGAAAGGGAAAGAGTCATGTCAGGTTTTTTTATAAGGCCAAGTATCATAAAGTATCAAGGAGGAACAGATACCAGTGTAGGCTCTAATAGTTATACTGGAGAGGAGGAATAAGTGTTGAAAGATGCTGGCTCTGCAAACAGTTTGCCTTGGTTTGAAAAATTATCAAGTGACCCCCAAAAAATGGCTTCATCTTCGCAGACTTAGCTCCCTCATCTATAAAATGGGGATACTACTTACAGCTATTTTATAGCATCGACTTGAGGATTAACAGAACTATTGCATGCAATGTGTTTATTGGCACATTTGGAGCTTTTATTAAATTGTCACTTCTATAATTATAGCTGAGGATGGATTTATGGAGGGAGGTAGACTTGGGTCCTGGAAAGGGAGAAAAAAAAAATTATAGAATGTTTCAGATCCAACTTCAAGGATTCTTAGTGTTTGAGGCATAAAACCCAAAAAAAACCCCATGGTCATCGAGTCCATTCTGACTCATAGCAACCTTATAGGCAGAGTAGAACTGCCTCGTAGGGTTTCCAAGGCCGTAAATCTTCATGAAGCAGACTGCCGCGTCTTTCTCCCGTTGAGTGGCTGGTGGGCTCGGACAGCTGACCTTTCGGTTACCAGCCAAGTACTCTAACCACAGTACCACCGGGGCTCCTCTTGGGGAGTAAAAAACCCGTTGCCGTCAAGTGGATTGCAACTCATAGCAGGACAGAGTAGAACTGCCCTATAGGGTTTCCAAGGAGCAGCTGGTGGATTTGAACTGCTGAATTTTTGGTTAACAGCCAAGCTCTTAACCACTGTGCCACAAGGGCTGAGCAGCTACAATGTATTTTTTCACTCTAGAGTGCAAACTTAGTAAAAAATTTTCACAACTTTGAGAGGTCTTACTAAATAAACTACAGTGGTTTAACACATTGAGACCTGAACGTAATTTCCCAAACCATGGTTGCACAGAGACTAGTCTAGGAAATTTTTAAAAGATTCCCCTTCCTTCAAGACGAAAAGGAATCTTGGGTCAACTATATTTGAAAAACTTGCCGTATTTGGAAATAATAAACTTTAGGGTAAAGACTGTTCGCAGGCCTATATGAAAATAACATAATCCAGTGTTATGCAAATAAATTTGAATATGAAGCATTTGTTGTTTCTGTTGTTGCTTTTATTCCCAGGAGGGAGGCGGAAGAATGCACATATTGACCCCCTGAAGAATAGAAGTTCATGGGACCTGCATTTGAGAGTTCTGGTCTCTGATCATTTCAGAGAATGCAGAGACTACAACGGAGTCTACACTTGGCTACGCTGGCTTACCCAGCTGCCTGTTGTCAGCCCTAGTGTTTGCATGCAAGACATCTAGTGCACAAAAGAATGTCTTTGGAACAATTACGGAGACACTAAGTATTGCTCTAGAGTGGTGACTTCAGAGCAGTGATTCTGAAGACTCAGGAGCTGAGAAGTCCTAGCCAGCAGTACCGGGCAGTCTTGCTGCGGGGAGAGATACTGTTCCATAATATTGTAAACTTGCAGCAAAGCTGGCTTTTAATTACCTGAGTATCCGTTTTCATTATCTGCTTGTTCCTTAAGTCTATATAAAAAGGTATAAAAACTCCCTCTCCCCCTGAAGTATACAGACTGTATGAAAGAGCAGGGCATTGAGTGGGACTCAGAATATAGTGCAGTATGTGTGAGACTTTGGAAAAGAAGGTAGAGGAGGAGAGAGAGAGAGAAAAAGAGAGACAGAGAGAGAGAAAGGATGGTGATGCTGTAGTCTCTTAATTGGAATCTACATGATATACAACAGAGAGATTAAAATATTATCCTTATAATAAATCAGTAGCTGCATTTTATTTTATTTTATTTTTATAGAGGTCATCAGAAGGAATTTAGTTAAAAAATTTTAACCAAAAAAAAAAAAAAACAACTACAACACAGATTTGGTCATTATTCCTGGGATTATGCTTTCACAATTACAAATGCTGTATGTTAATGTAAATGAGATTTTTTTTTTAAATTGTACTTTAGATGAAGGTTTACAGAACAAATAGTTTCTCATTAAACAGTTAGTACACATATTGTTTTATGACAATGGTTAACAACCCCATGTCATGTCAGCACTGTCGCTTCTCAGCCATGGGTTCCCTATTACGAGCTTTCCTGTCCCCTCCTGCCTTCTAGTCCTTGTCCCTGGACTGTTGTGCCCCATTAGTCTCATTTTATTTTACGGGGCTGTCCAATCTTTGGCTGAACAGTGAACATCAGGAGTAACTTCATTACTGAGCTAGAAGGGTGTCCAGGGGCCGTACTCTTGGGGTTTCTCCAGTCTCTGTCAGGCCAGTAAGTCAGTTTTTTTGTGTGTGAGTTAGAATTTTGTTCTACATTTTTCTCCAGCTTTGTCCAGGACCGTCTGTCATGATCCTGGTCACAGAGTCAGTGGTGATAACTGGGCACCATCTAGTTGTACTGGACTCAGTCTGGTGGAGGCCATGGTAGCTGTGGTCCATTAGTCCTTTGGACTAATCTTTTCCTTGTATCTTGTTTTCTTCATTCTCCCTTGTTCCCGAAGGCGTGAGTCCAGTGGAATATCTTAGATAGCTGCTCACAGGCTTTTAAGACCCTAGACGCTACTCACCAAGGTAGAAGGTAGAACATTTTCTTTATAAACTGTGTTATGCCAAGGTAGCTAGCTGTTCACCAAGACCATGGTCCTCACAAAGTAGCTGCATTTTAGATACATTCGGTTATTTGTTTTATTGGAGGTGAAAAACCTGATAGACAATTGATAAAATTTTCCATTTTTTTTCTTATATTTACAGTCACATAATTGTACTCTAAATTTTATAACTAAGCTTTTGTGAATTATTTAATACTTCTCAGGGTTGCTGGCAAGGAGCCCTGATGGCCCAACAGTAAAAGCTCAGCTGCTATCTAGAAGGTAGGCAGGTCAAACCCACCCAGCTGCTCTGTGGGACAAAGATCTGGGGATCTGCTCCTATAAAGATTACAGCCTAGAAAACCCTATAGGGGCAGTTCTACTCTGTCACATGGGGTCACTAACAGTTGAAACCAACTCGATGGCACCTAACAACAACAACAGAGTTGCTGGCACTACATTATGGGAATTTCCTAGTTTTGAACCTTTTTGGTCTGAGCCCACCCACTCAGTCCAATGCATTGGCCCTTTGGAAAGTCACCTTAGTCTCCTTCTCTGTAAATTAAGAATAATAACTGTGTTTCTGTTTTATTTTTGTGTGTGTGTGTGTGAAACTTCAATAAAATAATGCAGTCATTCCCAAAGATCTGTCCATACACTGGAGTTAGGTTCATAACAAAGTTTTCACCAGAGTCTATAACAAAATAAGAAAAATATGGTCGGTGTGATGAGCATTAAACACATTTTATACAATTTTTAAAAAAGGAGATACATTCTTTCTACTTTTTTGGTTTCAAATGTCTTTTATTTTTTGAGGTTTCTCCCTATTTTCCCCACTCTTTTACAAGTAGGTCCAGGAATCTCATAGTCCTAGAACTAGTGAGCTGATGATATAGAAACCCTGGACCCCATACAGATATGAGTCAGTTTTTCTTTGACATTTGCTTCCTTTATGAAGTTATCCCTCACATGACATTGGTGGCATGGTATTTTGGAATTGTTTGTCTAGCAGCAGAGAGAGAGAGAGCTATACAGATATTATTCTTTGGACCAGTCCCTCTCAAGAACAGTGTTTTTGAAAGACTGCCTCAGAGACATCATTGTTGCCGTGGAACCGAGCAAAATGAATTGCTCACAAAGGTATGGACCTCATCGCTGGGGCCTCATTAGCACTGGACTCCTACACAGAGCAACATCCAATGGAATTGGGAGAGAGCCATGGGACTTCTTGTCAGATATTTCTAGCCACATCCCAAAGCCAAATATTGCTAATCTCCTGTCAGTCACTCTTTAGAATTTTCTGTATCTCTTCTCTGGCCTACTTATGCTCATTACTACAAGTTCATCCCTTAATTTATTTGACAGACATCCACTGGCATCTATTGCTTGTCAAGTATCATGTTGAGAACTTTAAATACTTTATTATCTCATTTAAGTCACATCACAGCTTTGTGAGGCAGGCATTATCACAAATGAGGAAACTGAGGTTCAGATGACTAAATGACATGCAAGTGCCATTTATCAAGTAAGTGACCCAGGTGAGTTCAAACCCATGTCAGGTGAGTTCAAACCCACAAGTCACAGCCTAGACCATGGAAAGACAAGTCCTTTAGCACAGCAAGGAGACCCTATGGTGGAGATATTCAGAGCAAGGGGTTTGGAATTAAACAGACCTCAGTTGTTGCTACTGTTGTCGTCCTTTGTTTGAAAAATGGGCATAAAATTATGCCTCACTTTTACAGTTGTTGTCATGATTAATTTAAATAATATATATATATAAAACCCTGGAACATAGTAAGTTCTTGGGAAAAAAGATGACTGTTAACAGTAATGTAAAAAAGTAGTGATTGGACTGTGACGTGAGTTGTGTGAGATTTTGTAGGAGATGAGGGAATAAATACACCATGTGAGTTAAAGTGGGGAGTTTTGGAGGGAGTTCCTGGTTGGATGGAAGGCTTGAAGTGCTGTCTGGTTTGTCCCGAGAAGTGGAGTCAGTCTCTGATTACCTTGGCCAAAAACTCTTCTTCACAATGGTCCAGCAACTGAAAGATTAGGATCCCTCTGGCAGCTGCTGGCATGTTCTGAGCCACAACATCTGAATTTGCTCCAACACTAGGAACCAGCTACCCCACGGAGTGAAAGAGGGAGTTTCACAACTGCAAAAACATGAAAGGGGAAAATTTCTACGGAAGGAAATGAAGTAATGGCTTTTCCAGGATTGGCAATTCATCCAGATTGGGAGTGGGGGTGGGGCGGGGGGGAGTGGCTGGAGGGGCGGGAGTAGGGGTGGTTCTAAGCCAAGATTCAAATGTCTCCAGTGACTGACGCCCACTATTATAATGAATATTTAGAAGCTGGCAAAATTTAGAGAATGTATCGTATTTGTGTATCATTTATTGGCACACATTTTCAATGTAGATAAGGAATCTAAGGAATGATAACTTCTGTAGAGGATCACTCATTTCTCTTGGTTTTTATCTGGGGGGGGGGGTCTCCTAAAAGGTGTGAGGAACAATGCACAGGTCATTCCCGGCTTACGATGTACTCAAGTTACATGGCACTTATGATTGTGTGTTTTTGTTTTTTTTTGGTACATCCTATTGTTGATAATATGTACTACATGTGACGTTTAGTGTGTAATTTGCTGATGTTATCATTCTCATGCCAACCCCCAAAGACAAATTTATGAAGATACTGATAACAAAAGGCAAGAATAATGAAAAAAAAAAAAAAAAAAAAAAAAAGAGGTATTCGATGTACCTCAGAACCGATTTATGATAGACTCATTGGAACAGAGCCCTGTTGTAAATTGGGAACTACCTGTACATAATTTTAATGACTTTTCTTGTATTTCTTATTCATGTATATGTATCTCCTATATACATCAGGAGCCCTGGTGGCACAGTGGTTTAAGAGCTCGGCTGCTAACCGAGAGGTCAGAAGTTGGAACCCACTAGCCACTCCTCGGGAGAAAGATGTGGCAGCCTGCTTCCATAAAGATTACAACCTCGGAAACCCTTTGGGGCAATTCTACCGTCCTATTAGGTCGCTACAAGTTGGAATCTACTAGACAGCAATACATTATATACATATACATTGTGTCTCCACCAGCTGCATTGCCATATGTATACATTGTTAACTTCTTATTTTGGAATAATTATACATCCATAGGAAGTTGCAAAGACAGTACAGAGCGGTCCCCTCTACCCTTCACCCAGTTTTCCCCAACGATTACCTCTTACATAATTACAGTACAATATCGAAACTAGGAAATTGACAGTGTTAAGATGCGTATGAATACCTATGTCATTTTGTTACATAGTTAAACCACTGCTCCTTGCAAGATACAAAGCTATTCCATCACCACAAAGATCTCCCTCATGCCACCCCTTTTGTTATGCCCCTTCCCCGTCCTCCACAGTGTCTAATCCCTTGCAGTCACAAATTTGTTCACCATCTCATAACTCTGACATTTTGAGAATGCTATATAAATGGAATTATATAGCATGTAATCTTATGAGATTGTTTTTTTCCACAAAGCAGATTTACCCAAGTTGTTCTGTGTATCAATAGTTCATTACTATTTATTGATGAGTAGTATTTTATAGTATGGATGTACTGTAGCTTGTTTAAGCATTCATCTACTGAAAGGGTATTTTGATTGTTTCCAGTTTTAACGGAATTATAAATAGAACTGCTGTAAACAATCATGTACAGGTTTGGTTTGGATATAAATTTTCATTGCTCTGGGATAAATGCCCAGGAGCGTGGTTGCTGGATTGTATGGTAAAAATATGTTTAGTTTTTTTTTTTTTCTTTTAAGGAGCATCCAAACTATTTTCCAGAGTGGCTATATCATTTTACATGCCCACCAGTAATGTATGAGAGATCCAATTTCTCCATATCCTTGCCAGCATTTGGTATTGTCACTTTATTTTAGCTGTTCTAATTGATATATAGTGATATCTCATCATAGTCTTAATTTGTATTCCCACCAACTGAATCGCCATATTTTAAAAAGAACTTTATGAAGACATAATTTGCATACCATATATTTCACACTTTTAAAGTGTACAATTCAATGGCTTTTAGTATATTCACAGGTTTGGCATTCATCACCACAAAATTTTAGAACATTTTTATTGCCACAGAAAGACACCCCATACTTCTTAGCCATTAACCCCAACACTTCCACCACCTCACCCAAGCCCTGTTGTTGTTAGGTGCCTTTGAGTTGTTTCTAACTCATAGAGACCTCATGCACAACAGAAGGAAACACTGCCAGGTCCTGTGCCATCCTCACAATTATTGCCATGTTTGAGCCCATTTTTGCAGCCACTGTGTCAATCCAGCTCATTGAGGGTCCTCCTCTTTTTCACTGACCCTCTACTTTTCCAAGTATGATGTCCTTTTCCAGGGACTGGTCCCTCCTGATTGCATGTCCAAAGTACAAGAGACCAAGTCTCACCATCCTCACTTCTAAAGAGCATTCTAGCTGTAATTCTTCCATTCTTTCAGCAGTCCATATATATTCAATATTCTTTGCCAACACCATAATTCAAATGCATCAGTTCTTCTTAAGTCTTCCTTATTGATTGTCCAGCTTTCGCATGCATAGGAGGGGATTGAAAATACCATGGCTTCGGTCAGGTGCACCTTAGTCTTCAAAATCACATCTGCTTTTTAACACTTTAAAGTGGTCTTTTGCAGCAGATTTGCTCGATGTACTACATCATTTGATTTTTTGACTACTGCTTCCATGGGCATTGATTGTGGATCTAAGTAAAATGAAATAATTTGACAACTTCAATCTTTTCTCCATTTATCATGATGTTGCTTATTGTTCCAGCTGTGAGGATTTCTGTTTTCTTTTATATAGAGGTATAATCCATACTGAAGACTGTAGTCTTTCATCTTCATTAGTATGTACTTCAACTTCACTTTGCTTTCAGCAAGCAAGACTATCATCTGCATGTGGCAGGTTGTTAATGAGTCTTCCTCATTAACAGGCATAAGCATAGATCTCTTTCAGTCAGTTGGCCAGGTAGCTGTCTTCCAAATTTGTTGGCATAGATGAGTAAGCACTTCCAGTGCTGCATCCATTTGCTGAAACATCTCAATTGGTGTTCCATCAATTCCTGAAGACTTGTTTTTCGCCAGTGCCTTCAGTGCAGCTTGGACTTCTTTCTTCAGTACCATCAGTTCCTGATCATATGCTACGTCCTGAAATGTTGAATGTCGACCAGTTCTTTTTGGTATAGTGACTCTGTGTATTCCTTCCATCTTCTTTTGATGCTTCCTGCATCATTTAATATTTTCCCCATAGACTCCTTCAATATTGCAACTTGAGGCTTGAATTTTTTTTTCAGTTCTTTCAGCTTGAGAAAAGCCGAGCATGTTCTTCCCTTT
Source organism: Trichechus manatus latirostris (assembly GCF_000243295.1). Taxonomy (NCBI): domain Eukaryota; kingdom Metazoa; phylum Chordata; class Mammalia; order Sirenia; family Trichechidae; genus Trichechus; species Trichechus manatus. The sequence goes on along the minus strand of NW_004444066.1, from coordinate 5,058,727 downwards.
TGGTTTTCTATCTCCAGGTGTTTGCACACATCATTATAATATTTTACTTTGTTTTCTTGAGCCGCCTTTTGCCCTTTGAAATTTCTGTTCAGTTCTTTTATTTCATCATTTCTTCATTTTGCTTTTGCTACTCAATGTTTAAGAGCAAGTTTCAGTCTCTTCTGACATCCATTTTGGTCTTTTCTTTCTTTCCCGGCTTTTAATGACCTCTTGCTTTCTTCATGTATGATGTCCTTGATGTCATTCCACAACTCTTCTGGTCTTCAGTCATTAGTGTTCAAAGGGTCAAATCTATTCTCGAGATGGTCTCTAAATTCAGGTGGGATGTACTTAAGGTTATACTTTGGCTCTCATGGACTTGTTCTAATATTCTTCAGTTTCAACTTGAACTTGCATATGAGAAATTTATGGTCTGTTTTGCAGTTGGCCCTTGGCCTTGTTCTGACTGATGATATTGAACATTTCCATCATCTCTTTCCACAGATGTAGTCAATTTGATTCCTGTGTATTCCGTTCAGCGAGGTCCGCGTGTATAGTCGCTGTTTATGTTGTTGAAAAAAGGTATGTGTAATGCAATTTTGTTTTTTGTTTTTATGTCTATAGATTTACCTGTTTTGGACTTTTCATGTGAATGGAATCTTAAAATATGTGATCCTCTGTGACTGTCTTCTTTTATTTAACATAATGTTTTCAAGGTTCACCCATGTTATAGCGTGTATCACTACTTCATTCCTTTTTATGGCTGAATATTATTCTATTGTAGGAATATGCCAAATTTTATTTCCCATTCATTAATTGATGGACATTTGGGTTGCTTACACTTTTTGGCTATCATGAATAACACTGTTATGAACTTTCATGTACAAGTTTTTGTGTGGACATGTTTTCAATTCTCTTGGACACACAGCTAGGAGTAAAATTGCCAGGTCATATGGTAACTCTGTATTTAACTATTTGAGTAACTACTTGACGGTTTTCCACAGTAGATGCACCTTTTTACAGTCTTACCAGCTGTGATGGTTAAGATTCTGTGTCAGCTTGGCTAGGCCATGATTCTCAGTGTTTTGGCAGTTGTATAATGTGGTGATCACTTCCCTGTTGTGATTTGATATGTGATCACCCGTATGATGGGATCTGCTGTGAGTAACCAATCAGTTGAAAGGGAGTTTTCCTTGGGTGTCTGGCCTGCATCTGAATATAAGCAGATGTTCTGGCTTTTGCCTGGTTTAGACACTGGCTGGCTCCTCTTTGTCTTGGGACTTGAGCTGGCAGCTTACCTGCTGATCCTGGGTTCATCAGCCCCTTAGGCTGTGTGAATCAGAAGTCTCTATCCTGATCCACAGGCTTGGGACTTTCCAGCCTGTACAACCATGCGAGCCATTTCCTTAATATAAATCTCTCTCTGTATATATTTATACGCTTTACTAGTTTTGCTTCTCTAGGGAACCCAGCCTAAGACACCAGCAGTGTATGAGGATTCAAATTTCTCAACATCCACACCAGCACTTGTTATTAATCTGTCTTTTTAGTTACAACCACCCTAGTGGGTGTGAAGTGGTATGAAATTATGATTATGATTTGTATTTTTCTGATGCCTAATAAGTTGAGCATCTTTTCATGATATTATTCACCATTTTTATATTTTCTTTGGCAAATGGTCTATTCAGTTTCTTTTCCCATTTTTTAATTGAGTTACTTGTCTTTTTATTATTGAGTTGTTAAGAATTCTTTATATATTCTAGATAGAGATACATGATTATCAGAAATATTATATGCAACATTTTCTCCTATTCTGTGCATTGCCTTTTTACTTTCTTGATAGTATCCTTTCCCACTTTGTTGGTGTCCCTTTTGATGATTTCTAGTTTATCTATTTCTTCTTTTGCTGTTCTGCTTTTTCTGTCATATCTTAGAAACCATTGTCTAGTCCAAGACCATACAGATTTACACCTACTTCTAAGAGTTTTATAGCTTTATTTCTTACATTTAGGTCTATGACCCATTTTGAGTTAATTTTTATGTATGATGTGAGGTAGGGGTCCAAATTCATTCTTTTGCTTGTAGATATCCAGTTGTCCCAGCATCATTTTTTTAAATTGTACTTTAGTTGAAGGTTTACAGAACAAATAGTTTCTCATTAAACAATTAGTACACATATTGTTTTATGACAATGGTTAACAACCCCACGACATGTCAACACTGTCCCTTCTCAACCTGGGGTTCCCTATTACCAGCTTTCCTGTCCCTTCGTGCCTTCTAGTCCTTGTCCCTGGAGTTCTGTGCCCCATTAGTCTCATTTTTAGTTTTATGAGGCTGTCTAATCTTTGGCTGAATGGTGAACCTCTGGAGTGACTTCAATACTGAGCTAAAAGGGTGTCCGGGGGCCACACTCTCAGGGTTTCTCCAGTCTCCATCAGGCCAGTACATCTGGCCTTTTTTTGTGAGTAACAATTTTGTTCTACATTTTTCTCCAACTCTGTCCGGGACCCTCTGTTGTGATCCCAGTCAGAGCAGTCAGTGGTGGTAGCTGGGCACCATTTAGTTGTACTGGACTCTGTCTGGTGGACACCATGGTAGTTGTGGTCCATTAGTCCTTTGGACTAATCTTCTCATTGTATCTTGTTTTCTTCATTCTCCCTTGCTCCCGAAGGGGTGAGACCAGTGGAATACCTTAGAAGGCTGCTCACAGGCTTTTAAGACCCCAGACGCTACTCACCAAGGTAGAATGTAGAACATTTTCTTTAT
>NW_004444066.1:5041122-5055882 GCF_000243295.1 Trichechus manatus latirostris | reverse complement strand
GTCTATGGAGCTTCCATGACCTTTCCTTGTACAAGCTGTGCTGGCTTCCCCAGTATTGCCAGCATCATTTTTTGAAAGACTATTTTTCCCCATTTAATTGATTTGGCACTGTTGTTGAAAAGAATCAATTGATTGTATATCAATTTTGTTTTTAAATAAACTTTTTTTTTTTTTTTAATCTCCAGTTTCTGAGAACTGAGTAATTTAATCTTGCAAAAGATTAGTTAAATCTTCAGGAATGATGGATTTTTAAGTCATCTTGCAAAGGCTCATCTGCCCTTTATCTTAAATGCAATTCACTTTTTAGAGAGTAACTTTAGACATAGAGGAGAACAATTGGGGTCTATGGCTTTCGGTAACTGGAGGGGAGAAGGGCATAACACCTTATTCAATTCAATAGCCATTGCATGTCCAGTGAAGGGTAGTATGAGGAAGCAACAGAAAAACATGACAATTCTGAAGGTTGGCTTCCTTCTTCTCACTTGTTCCTATAATTAGGCTTGGGTTTGTCTCTTGTTTGGCCTCCCTCTATTTTCAGAGAGTACACTATAGCCTTGCACTGGTTAAAATGAACAATTTAGCATCAAGCAAACATGGGTTCAAATCCCATGTACTCTGTTCTTTCCTAGTTGTTTGACCTTAACCTCTCTGAAATTCAGTTTCTTTTTAGTTAAAAAATTGGGATAATAATAATACCTACCTCAAAGGATTGTTATGAGTACCAGATAATACAAACAAAGTAGTTATTACAGTGCCTCGATATATTAAAAAAATTATCTACTATTATTATTTTCTCTATCCAAAATAAAAACTTATCTGTCCTGTGTCCCATTCTTTTGGGTCCTGTTCTGTTAGATGGAATAAGCTGCTTATCTGATGGGGGAAAAAAATCCTTACTAACTTGTTAGTAGACTTGAAATATTTTTCTTTTGGGGGAGTAGGGAAGATTTTAATTCCTCTGTGCTTTAATTTTTTTTTGTGTATTATAAACTGTATTGAATTACATTTGTCATTTGGGGTTTTTCAATGTCCTAAAGTCCAACTGGAGTCCCTGGGTGGTGCAAATGGTTAACTTGTTCAGCTACCAATTGAAAGACTGAAAGTTTGAGTCCATCCAGAGTGCCTCAAAAGAAAGCCCTGACAATCTACTTCCAAGAGGTCACAGCCATTTAAAATCCTATGAAGTGCAGTTCTACTTTGACACACATGGGGTCACCATGAGTCGAACTTGACCTGACAGCAATGCTTTAAAGTACAATTAGACTTCTATTAATATGGGATACAAAGAGCAAAAATGCAAGAATCTGGTCCCAATAGCCCTTCCCCTTATTTGCGAAAGCTGTAGACAAGTTGCTCATCTCTGTGAGCCTCACTTTTCTCATTTGTAAAATAGGTATAAAATATTAGCCTGGACTATTGTACAGAGTTTCTGTGAAGTTCAAAGGAGGTAAAAGTAATTCAGAGTTTTAAAAATTATTAAGTGTACTACATCTGTAATGTGGCTCCATTATGTCATTCAAGTATTCATCAAAGTGAATTCTATATAAAAAATGTCAATGTAGACTTTTTTCATTATTTCTCATTGTTGTTAGATGCCATCAAGTCGGTTCCAAATAGTGATCCCATGTACAACAGAATGAAACGCTGCCCAGTCCTGCACCATCCTCACAATCATTGCTATGTTGGAGCCCATTGTTGCAGCTACAGTGTCAATCCATCTTGTTAAGGGTCTTCTTTTTCAATGACCCTCTCTCTACCTTACCAACATGATATCCCACTCCAGGGACTGGTCCCTCCTGATAACATGTCCAAAGTATGTGAGACGAAGTCTCTCCATCCTCGCTTCTAAGGAGCACTCTAGCTGTACTTCTTCCAAGACACATTTGTTCATTCTTCTGGCAGTCCATGGTATATTCAATATTATTTGCTAACACCGTAATTCAAAGACATCAATTCTTCTTCAGTCTTCCTTATTCATTATCCAGCTTTCGCATGCATATGAGACAATTGAAAATATCATGGCTTAGGTCTGGCACATCTTAGTCCTCAAAGCAACATTGTTTATGGATGTTTGCAGCTGTTTCTTCTCATTTTAAGTCATATCACATCAGCAAATGAGGGTCCTGAAAGCTTTACTCCATTGATGTCATTATGGTTGACTTTATATAAGGAAGCATCTCTTCCTCAGTTGTATTTTGAGTGCCTTCCAACCTGAGGGGCTCATCTTCTGGTATTGTATCAGACAATGTTCCACTGCAGTCCATAAGGTTTTCACTGGCCATTTTTTTCAGAAGTAGACTTCCAGGTCCTTCTTCCTAGCCTGTCTTAGTCTGGAAACTCTGCTGAAACCTGTCCACCATGGGTGACCCTGCTGGTATTTGAAATGCCAGTGGCGTAGTTTCCAGCATCACAGCAACATGCAAGCCACCACAGTACAACAAACCGACAGATGTGTGGTGGTGTTTCTCATTAATACTATAATAATATATTGACTGCCCTAGGATAAATATATAAAGAGGACAGTGTGGTTAAAAGCTTCAGCTGTGAAACAGAGCAGATCTAAAAGGCCTTTTGAAGGGTTCATGCTCTTCAAAAGCATTTTTTTTTTTTTTTGCATGCATTCAGAAACTTTCACGGGCTGGCTCTCTGAATGCTTCCTCTCTTAGTGGTATGATCTCTGAGCAGCGAACAGATGAACTCAACTTATAATTTTAAGGTCTTTAATTTTAGGGCCAAATAAATGGTCCTGCAGAATCCGGTTTGGTCATCCAAGATATCTGATACTCCATCTTTTGTGTGTGTGTGTGTGTGTGTTAACAACACATTTATATGAAGTTCACTGATTCTTACAATTTAACACCAGGGTCTTTTCTTCTGTAGGATTGTTTTGGGAAAGAAAGAGCAACAATTCCCATCAAGCAGGCAGCTGTTGGTTTCACCCACACTAAGGCTTAGCACTGCCCTTCTACTAACTGAAAGGTCAGCAGCTTGAACCAGCTGCACTCTGCTTCTGTAAAGACTACAGCCAAGAAAACTCAATGGAGTAGTTCGACACTGTAACATGTGGGGTGGCCATGAGTTGGAACTGACTTAATGGCAATGGGTTTGGCTTATTTTTTTGGTTTATTTCTAGTACCATCCCTTTCTCTGTAGAACTAGGTCCCTTTTGTTGAGTCAGATGATGGGAACTGGGAAAAGGACCTTCGTTCAACCTTGAAAAGGGATCAAAAGCCACAGATATTCTTTGCAGATCATACTGTGTGGATTCACAAGTTTCTATATAGTGAATGGCCATATCCTTTCATCTTTAATTAAACATTTAGCTATATTTCCTCTCAACACTTAATACATTAATTGTAGACAGAAAAAGTATTAAAAAAAAGAAAAACACTTTTAAGTTCTGCATTCGTCCCATTGTCTGAGTGTAAGCTTGTTCATTTAACAGACATGTGTGGACTATTATTATACAGCTTATGCCAGGTGCTGTAAGAGAGTATTAAATGTTCTCTCACCTCAACGATTTAATAACCGTTAGAGGCAAAACTCAGGGGCATCAGAGAATAGCAGAATGAGTATGGGCTTTGGAGTTAGATCTGAATTCAAATTCTGTCTAGGCCACTTACTAGCTGAATAAACTTAGGCAAGTTGTTTAAATTTTTTGAGTTGATTTCCTTATCAGTAAATGCAAAGTTGTTAAGAGCACAAATGATAATAAGTGAGCCACAGCCCCGTACTAGTCATTTTATGTACTTTTTTACATTTCATTTCAGTTTAATTTGACCCTTACTATAATCCTGCCAGGCAGGGTGTGTTATTTCCACTTTATGGATGAGAAAATTGAGCCTCAGAGACATTCATGAACTTGGTCAAGATCATATAGCTAATAGGGAACTTAGCCAGGATTCAAACATAGGATTCCAAAGCCTGTAATCTCAGACCACTCTAGAGGCCATATAGCTCATGAAATCATGCATGAGAAATTTCTGACACCTACAAGGGTCAGTCATTGTTACACTGTTACTTAATATATAATTAAATATGTTTAAATGACATTAATAATTATATATTTTATAGGATTATATAAGATGCTATAAAGATGGGCAATAAAAAAGAGACAGAAGTAGAATTGATGCGTTCAAATTCTGGTATTCAAAATTTGATATTTTGGTATTCAAAATTTGAATATAGAATATACTGTGGATTGCCAGAAAAATGAACAAATCAGTCTTAGAAGAAATACAGCCAGGATGCTCCTTAGAAAAGAGGATGGTGAGACTTCGTCTTGCTTACTTTGGACACATCATCAGGAAAGACCAACCATTAGAAAAGGACCTCATGGCTGGTAGAGGTTCAGTGAAGATGATGGAAACCCTTAGTGAGACGGACTGACACAATAGCTGCAACAATGGACTCAAACATATCAACGATCATGCAGATGGTGCAGGACCGGGTCATGTTTTGCTCTGTTATAGCTAAGGTTGTCATGTGTTGGAGCCAACTTGATGACAACTAACAATAGCAATAATGAATTAATTACATGAATTAATTCTATTGTTATTCTTTGTGGAAAATTCAGTAAACTTGGAGCCAGATGATCTGGCCCATGGCTTGGCTCTGCTATTTACTAGGCTTACAGCAGGCAAATCACTTCCTCAGGATTCTCATTCATACACAGGCATGCCTGCCATGTGATAGGTGTTCAATAAATTATGTTGAAAAAATGAAGGAATAAACAAATGAATGAATAAATATCTTGGCTGCTAACTGAGAAGTTGGCAGTTGGAATCCACCAGCCACTCCTTGGAAGCCCTAGGGGCAGTTCTACTGTGTTCTGTAGGGTCGCTATGAGTAGGAATCGACTTGACAGCAATGGTATTTTGGGGGGTTTCCTGGTCTAAAAGAAATGACTCTCATTGAAATGCACACAAAGGAAAAGTTAAATAGTTAATGTTCAAATGAAAAGTTAATTGTTGGTAATGACTAAGTCAGAGATGCTCAGACCACAGGGTTTCTGCTAGATCAATGCCCTGCGATGCTTAGGGGTGCTGCAAGGGGTATTGCTCAGGCTTCCTAGCAGTGTCTGGTACTTTGCATTCTGCCTGAGACTTGCCCTGCCATTTGTTTGGTCTTCCTCTACAACCTTTTCACCCTAGCCTGGGCAGGAAGACTTTGGCTTGGGTTGTCTAAACAAAGCACTGTTTATTCACTTACCATTGCAATGCTCTGAATGAATAAGCTTTTCTTGGCTTTGTCAGAGAGTGCCAGGAGTCAAGGAAGGGCTGTGAAGGCAGGGATGTCTGGGGTAAGAAGTATCCTTTTATATTCTCTGTCCTTTCATACTTATGCTCTTATGTTATCGTCTTGTATCCTTTTATGTTAACAAATGAACTGAAAAAATATAACAATAAAAATGTGATTTATTAAGCCTGCTATTTATTGAGAGCTCTTACTATATTTAGTGAACCACACACTAAAACTTTTTGTACTAATCCTGTTACATATCTTATTAAATTTTCATAACAGTCCCACAAGGTAAATGATATTATTATCCCTATTTGACAAACAAGGAAAGGGAGGTTTAAAATGGCTAAGTTATTCACTCAATGACACATAATTAGAGGCAGAGATAGGACTGGAACCCAGTCTGTCTGTCTCCAATACACATATTGCCTGTCCTAAAAGAGTAGGAGGTAGCCTGGGTGGTGCAAATGATTAAGCACTCGACTACTAGCCGAAAGGTTGGCAGTTCAAAACCATCCAGAGGCACTTCTGATGACAGGCCTGGTGATCTGCTTCTGAAAGGTCACGGCCTTGAAAACTGTTTGGAGCAGCTCTACTCTGCACACACGGGGTCGCCGTGAGTCACAACTGACTTGGTGGCAACTAACAATGACAAAAAAATAGAAAAAATAGGTCAGAAAGAGAAAAGACCAACATAACTGGGTGTCTGCTTTACTTCAATCTGTAGCTAAAGTAGAATCAAAGCACCTGGCTTACTTTGAGCTATGCTTTTCCATAGCAGCCCCTATATAACTGGGAGGAAGCAGAGATCCTTTGTCAATTACAGAGTGACTTATAAAAGCCCTTCACGGTAAGGAATGGCAGACTAATGGAATAAAAGCTTCTCTAGTCAATACTTTGTAAGAACAGTAAGAAATTATTGCTGTTTTTCATTCTTGTGCTTTTTGAGAGGTAAATGTTTTTTATGGACAAATCCATATTTTTAAAATAAACCTTTTTAAGAAACATAGTGTGTTTTGGTAACGATATTTAAAACCTAACAATGTTATTTAAAAAAATTCAAGGGCATCCACATAGTAAGAGAAGCTCTACGCACAATAACACGCGTTCCTTTGTTCCCTGGGGAGAACTTGCTTCAGAGTTAGATCATTAAGGAGTGAATACGATGAACTGCCTTGACCCCTTTTGTCTGGCGTCTGAGCAAGTCTGGAATATTTGGAGACTGTGTAATTGGTCTCTAAATTTCCCTGCACTTTTATACTTGCAAATGAACTCGCTGTCTGAAGACAAGAACCCAGACCCTCTGAAGTAAGGAGAGACTGCAAAAACCGCGATGGTGAAAATTTTGCCATCTTGGGCAAGGCAGTGCTTATTATTTAGGTTACTGCTTTCATACAGATGCCAGAAAGAAAAATGCAAAACCAAGGGACACGAAATACCCCATCAAACCAACTTCAGGTTTTCCATGAGGCCACACTTTTTCCGAGCTTTTTGGACAAATGCTCCCCTCATGTGGTCAGATAGTAGAATACAGAAGAGTAAAGAACTTCAACCAGGAGGGGGTGAAGCAGGCAGGAAATCTGTTACTTTATGTGTTTGTTTTCTGAAGAGCTCTTGGTTGATGGAACAAAACTCTCATTCAAAAAAAGAGAGAATAGAAGAAAGGAAGAGAGGGAGGGAGGTGGGGAGGGAGGAAGGAGGGAAAAACAAAACAGAAACAACAACAAAATGAACTTTTAATGGAAAGACCCGGTTTACCTGTTTCCACCCTCCTGGAGGCCGTCTCTGATCATCAAAACAAGAAGTGATTCCTCCCTCCACAGTCCAATAGATAAGCAATAGAATTAGAATAAATTATTTAGACTGCTAGGTGCTAGGAACTGTGCCTGTCTGGGGTTAACTCTCAAATGCTTCCAGAACTAAGAATATAACGTAAACATGGGATTTGGGACTGGAGTAAGACTGCAGTCAAATTAAACACAAAAAGGAAAAACCAAAACAGTTGCCATCGAGTGGATTCCGACTCATGGCCACCCCACGTGTTGCTGAGTAGAACCGTGCTTCATAGGGTTTTCAAGGCTATGAACTTTTGAAAGCAGATTGCCAGGCGTTTCTTCTGAGGAGCCTCTAGGTGAGTTTGAACTGTACCGTTAGCACCATCCAAGGACTCCAAGGCTTCTATTTTATCTAACTCAGCCCTAGAAAATAAGGTTCAAACTTTCTCCTTAGCATGAGAGTCTATGTCCTGGGGTACCTGCATTATATTTTATCGGCCTTTGTCATGGTTTGAATTATGTCCGTCCAAAAATGTGGGTATCAATTTGGCTAGCCCATGATTCCTGGTATTGTGTGATTTTCCTGTATGTTGTAAACCTGTCTCTATGATGTTAATGAGGGAGGATGGGTGGCAGTTTTGTTAGTAAGGCAGGACCTGATCTACAAGACTGGATTGTGTCCTGAGGCAATCTCTTGAGATATAAAAGACTGAAGTGAGCAGTGAGACAGGGGGACCTCATACCATCAAGAAAGCAGTGCCAGGAGCAGAGCGCATCCTTTGGACCGGGGTCCCTGCTCCGAGAAGCTCCTAGTGCGGGGGAACACCGACGAGAAGGCCGACAGAGAGAGAAAGACTTCCGCTAGAGCTGACACCCTGAATTTGGACTTCTAGCCTACTCTGACTGTGAGGAAATAAACTTCTCTTTGTTAAAGCCATCCACTTGTGGTATTTCTGTTATAGCAGCACTAGATGACTAAGACAGCCTTATATAGTATACTTTTATGATTTACCTCCTGCAAAACACACACACACAAACACTTTAGACTTTGGCTGGTCTGAAGAGCTAGTAGTTATGCAGACATCAAGCCTGTTTCTTGCTCTGGATTTTGTTTATGCCCTTCATTGCTGGGAATGATCTTTCTATTTTTCTTTACCTGGATAAATCTTACTCATATTTGAAGATTCAGCTTAACCATCAATTCTTCAGGAGGTTGGACAAAATTTCCTTTGTTCTCCCCAAGCATTCTGTTCATTCCTATCTTGCCATTCACCATATCATAGTTTGTGGTATACTTATGGCATTCAACCATCCTGTCTTCATTTCTAGTTCATTGTTCCTGGGTCTTATCTGTCTTTTTTTCTCTAAGTTCCTTGAGAGCAAGAACCACATCTTGCATATCTCACTCAATATGCTTCAGAATGCCTTTTAAAAAAGCACTCTTATCAAATTTTTAAAAGTGTTATTCTCATAAAAATAAATGAGCATGTGTCAAAGTTTTATATACCTTATTAATAAAGGGACCAATAGAACAACTGAGCTGTATCAAGAAGGATTTGAAGAAAGGGCAAAGGTATGCTGAAATGAAAGTCATTTGTTAGAAACAAAAGTAGTTAATATGTAAATGGGAAAAAAACCTAACTTTTTTTTCTTAGCAGGCATCACACCTTCTCTGTTTTCAATAAGTTAGCCGCCAGCTTTACAGGGTTGTGAACACCTAGGCTCTCCTCAATTGTTGTATTTCCAGAGAGTCAAATGACTTTCCAATTTGCATATTAGAAATCACTCAAATAAAATTAAAAAGTCGCATACCCGTCATTTTGCCTTATTTCTAAGTTTTGACTATTTTTTCTCACACTTTCCTATAGTACTTCTAAGATTATTTAAGGGTCCTTGGGTGGCACAAACAGTTTGTGCTCAGCTACAAGCCTAAAGGTTGGTGATTCAAATTCACCCAGCAGTACCACAGAAGAAAGGCCTGGTGATCTGCTTTCATAAAAATTACAGCCAAGTAAACCCTATAGAGCACATTTTACTCTGTAACATATGGGGTCGCCATAAGTTGGAATTGACCAATTGCAACTTTTTTTTTCCAATTCTGCTTTTTACAGGTGTACAACTTATTGACAGGAATTACATTAATCAATGTGATTTTTCCATTTCCGTAAACTGAAACTCTGTACTCCTTAAGCAATAACCCCCCTTCTCCCTCTCCCTCCCACCCCTGGTAACCACCAATAAACTTTGGTCTCTTTACATTTGCCTTTTCTTGTCTTTTTATGTAAGCAAGGTCAGTCAGTATTTGTCCTTTTGTGTTTGAATTATTTCACTCAGCAAAATGTCTTCAAGCTCCATCCATACTGTAGCATGTATCAAGACTTCATTTCTCCTACTGGCTGATTAGTATTCCATTGTATATTTGTACCACATTTTGTTTATCCATTCATTTTGCCATTTACCATAGCATAGTATGGGCATTTAGGCTGTTTCCATCTTTTGGTTATTGGGAATAGTGCTGCAATGAACATTGGTATACAAGTCTCTATGAATCTCTGCTGTGAAGTCTTTTGGGTATATAGCTAGGAGTGGAATTGCTGGGTCATATGGTAGTCCTATTTTTAGTTTTTTGAGGAACTGCCACACTGTTTTCCACCATGGCTGTACCAATTTTCCCACATCCTCACCAACATTTGTTATTTTGTATCTTAGCCATCCTAGTGGAAGTGAAATGGTATCTCATGGTGGTTTTTTATTTGCATGTTTCTGATGGCTAATGGTGCTGAACATCTTTTTATGTGAATGGGCTTAAAAAAAAAAAGAATATTTAATATGCATTTTTATATTGAATGCATATTCTATGGCTTTACAAAAAAGATCTGAGGTGGTGTGGAAATCAAAGGAGAAACAATAAGATAATTAAAATAGAAAGAATTGATAAGATGCTATGATTAAATTTTAGATTTGTTTTTGCATTTCCAGGCAGTCAGGGAAAATGAGAAAGAAAAAGAGAGAAATTATTTATATCATTGTAAGATAAGAAAAATACAGTTCCTGAGGTAGTTGTTATTTTGTTTTGCATTTCCTACTCTTCCTTCTAAATTCTAAAATAAATTGTCATATGGGGCTGCTTTACATAGATGATGTAAGTATAAAAGCCCCTGTCATCAATATTTTTACAGTAATTGTAGGCACAGATCCCCAATGACCATTTGTTATAGAGTCTTTTGATCAAAACCACAACTTAATATTTATAAATGCATCTGCACGCAATAAAAAAGTATTTGTTAAAAACAGGTTTTTATCTGCCACATTTTCAGTGAGAAAAGAACCTTTACAATTTACTTTCACATTCCATTGGTAGCTACAAATTTACCTAAACAAAAAAAGCATTTTTTTAATCAGCCATTTAGCACAAATCTTTACCCATGGGCTCTGTACGCATTTGGCTACACATTTGCATTTCTGTGGCCACATTTGCTCACCTCTAGGTCAGAAACAGGGCTGTGTCCTGAGACTGTGGGAGGAATCCTTTTGTGTGGGATTTAGTGAATGTTTACTTGTGCCATTGGCATTATGATAGAATGTGCCCCGCCTTAGGGTCTCCAGAAGACATTGGGGGTTTGTAAAAACGGCATTGGGTCATCTGACCTCCTCTGACTTCATAAGGAGGAGGAGAGAATCATCATCAACATCAGCCCAAGGCTGATTCCTATGAGGCAGAGGTCAGACAACCTCTTTACCAATTCTGACAGCAGCTGTCCGTACCACGGCACTCTCTACTTCTCTGCTGGTATCTATAATTTGTTGAAATGACCACAGAGAACTCACAGACTATACTCACGATTATGGGGTTTATTAGGGAAGTAACAGGTTACCATTCAGGATCAGGAATGACTCAGGGTACAGTTCTTTGGTCAAGACAGTTCCTCCGCCGTGGCCAAAGGCAGGCCTGTCTCTGACTCTCGGCCTCTTGGCCTGGCCTCTGCCCTGCTGGGGCAAGTGTTATAAAGCTCTTTAGCCTTGCGGACAAGTGCCCAGAGGCACCCCGCTTCTCCAATAAGCCTCCTTCCTGACAGTGCTCAATTCTCTCTCTCTGTGGACCGGGAAGCCCACCCTGCCATCTCCTGTCAGTCTCCTAGTTCTGCTGCTGCTGCCTCTCACCTTCTTGCACCATCTCCAGTATTGCAGCTGTTTCCTGGGTCTAGGAGGTTCTCGGTGCAGGGACCCCAGGTCCAAAGGACCTGTTCTGCTCCTGTCTCTTCTTATTGATAGTAGTGAGGTCCACCCTCTCCACCTCTGGGATGGCTCACTTTAGGACTAGCAGGATGGCAAAACTGACCAATCCCCATACTGGGGTTCCATACACCTTATTTGCATAGTACCTCCCCCACAAAGGTGCCATGCACCTGATTTGCATTATTAGCAAACTATCCAATCATTGTGATTGGCTACAAGCACCTCATTTGCATAATCCTGTACAGTCATTTGGTGGGAGTTACAAGACCATGGTGAGAAAGGTCATATAAGAGCGATCCATGGCACCATGGTGTTACTTTCCTCTGGATCTAGAAGAGATCAGTTGAGTCGTTGACATGATAACACATTTGAGTTATATACCAGAATTGCAGTTGATTGAAATGGAGCTTTTCATTCATAAAATTAGACAGAATCCATAGTAACAACTGCCTGTTGAATGGGTGCTGATAAGCTTGAGGTCTTTCTCCTAGAGACTCAGAATGTTGTAAGGCATCATCAAATAATGCAGACTGTGATGTCCTTGAGAGCCAGGGCTATGTCTTATTCTTCTTGGTTTTTAGAATTTGACATAGCTTCTGGCACATACATGGTTCATATGAATGCTTGGCAGTCATTGTAATGAACTAATGAGTGACACCTTTTGCTAGTAAAGATAAGTGGTTACAATTAAAAGAAGAAAACTTCTAAACCGGTGTCTTTTTGAGCTCATCCCCAAATACTGATAGCATTTTATTGTTGTTGTTGTTGAGAATACACACAGCAGAACATACACCAATTCAATAATTTCTGTAGGTACCATTCAGCAACATTGATTACATTCCTCAAGTTGTGCAACCATTCTCACCCTCTTTTTCCAAATTGTTCCTCCTTTATTAACATAAACTCACTGCCCCTATATTTCCTATCTAATCTTTTGAGAGGCTATTGGCAGTTTGGTTCCATATTGATAGTTTTTAAAAGAGCACAATGCTAAAGGCAGACATTCTTTACTAGTTAAGCTAAACTATTGTTTGGTTTTAAGGTGACTTCAGGGGATATTTTTGGTTTAAGGTTTAAAGATTACCTCAGGACAATAGTTTCAGGACTTTAAACAGTCTCCATAGCTCCATAATATCTGGATTCCATGAGAATTTGAAATTCTATTCTGCATTTTCTCCTTTTAGATTAGGATTCTTGCATAGAAAATCTTTTTTTTATTTTTAATTATTATCCTTTAGATGAAGGTTTACAGAACAAACGAGTGTCTCATTAAACAATTAGTACACTTTTTTTTTTTTTGTTTTGTGAAATTGGTCACCAACCCCATGACAAGTCATCACTCTCCCTTCTTAAACTTGGGTTACCTATTACTAGCTTTCCTGTCCCCTCCTGCCTTCTAGTCCTTGCCCCTGGGCTGGTGTGCCCCTTTAGTCTCATTTTGTTTTATGGGCCTGTCTAATTTTTGGCTGAAGGGTGAACCTCAGGAGTGACTTCATTACTGAGCTAAAAGGCTGTCTAGGGGCCATACTCTCAGGATTTCTCCAGTCTCTGTCACACCAGTAAGTCTGGTCTTTGTGTGTGTGTGTGTGTGTGTGTGTGTGTGAGTTAGAATATTGTTCTACATTTTTCTTCAGCTCTGTCTGGGACCCTATACTGTGATCTCTGTCAGAGCAGTCAGTGGTGGTAGCTGGGCACTATCTAGTTGTGCTGAACTCAGTCTGGTGTACGCTGTGGTAGCTGTGGTCCATTAGTCCTTTGGACTAGACTTTGCCTTGTGTCTTTGGTTTTCTTCTTTCTTCCTTGCTCCCGAAGGGGTGAGACCAGTGGGGTATCTTAGATGGCCATTCACAAGCTTTTAAGACCCTAGATGCTACTCACCAGAGTAGAATGTAGAACATTTTCTTTATAAACTATGTTATGCCAGTTGAGCCAGATGTTCCCTGAGACCAGGGTCCCCACAGCCCTCAGCCCAGCAATTCAGTTACTCAGGGAGTTTGAAAGTGTCTATGGAGCTTCCATGACCTTGCCTTGTACAAGTTGTGCTGGCTTCCCCAGTATTGTGTACTGTCTTACCCTTCACCAAAGTTACCACTTATCTATTGTCTATTTAGTGTTTTTCCATCCCACCCCTCCCCTCCCTCGTAACCATCAAAGATTGTTTCTTTTGTGTGTAAACCTTTTCATGAATTTTTATAGTAGTGGTTTCATACAATATTTGTCCTTTTGTGATTGACTTATTTCACTTAGCATAATGCCCTCCAGATTCATCCATGTTGTGAGATGCTTCACAGATTCATCATTGTTCTCTATCATTGTGTAATACTCCATTGTGTGTAAGTATCAGTTTGTTTATCTATTCTTCTGTTGACGGGCATCTAGGTTGTTTCCATCTTTTTGCTATTGTAAACAATACTTCAATGAACATGGGTGTGCATAAGTCTATTTATGTGACGGCTCTTATTTCTCTAGGATATATTCCTAGGAATGAGATTGCTGGGTCATATGGTATTTCTATTTCTACCTTTTAAGGAAGCACCAGATCGTTTTCCAAAATGGTTGACCATTTTGCGTTCCCACCAGCAGTGCATAAGAGTTCCAATATCCCCGCAGCCTCTCCAACATTTGTTATTTTCTGTTTTTTTGATGCGTGCCAGTAATGCTGGGGTAAGATGGTATCTTACTGCGGTTTTGATTTGCATTTCTCTAACAGCTAGTGATTGCAAGCATTTCTTCATGAGTCCATTAGTCGCTTGAATGTCTTCTTTGGTGAAGTGTCTGTTTCATTTCCTTTGCCCATTTTTTAGTTGGATTATTTGTCTTTTGTTGTAGGGGTGTTGGATTTTTCTGTAAATTTTAGAGATTAGACCTTTGTTGCATTTGTCATAGCCAAATTTTTTTTCCCCAGTCTCTCGATTCTCTTTTTACTCTTTCAGTGAAGTCTTTTGACGAGCACAAGTGTTTAATTTTTAGAAGACCTCAGGTATCTAGCTTATCTTTTGGAGTTTTATGTTGGTAGTTATGGTATGTATCCCATTAATGCCATGTATGAGGGCCTCTAGCGTTCATCCTATTTTTTCTTCTATGATCTTCATAGTTTTTTAGCTGTATATTTAGGTCTTTGATCCATTTTGAATTACTTTTTGTGTATGGTGTGAGGTATGGGTCCTGTTTCATTTTTTTGCAGATGGACATCCAGTTTTGCCAGCACCATTTGTTAAAAAGAGTACCTTTTCCCCATTTGATGGACTTTGGGACTTTGTCGAAGATCAGGTGACCACCGGTGGATGGATTTACATCTGGGTTCTCAATTCTGTTCCGTTGGTCAATGTATCTGTCATTGTACCAGTACCAGGCTGTTTTGACTACAGTAGCTGTATAGTAGGCTCTGAGGTTAGGTAGTGCGAGTCCTCCTACTTTATTCTTCAATAGTGCTTTACTTATCCAGGGACTCTTCCCTTTCCGTATAAAGTTAATGATTAGTTTTTCCATCTCTTTAAAGAATGCTGTT
>NW_004444066.1:5034828-5041022 GCF_000243295.1 Trichechus manatus latirostris | reverse complement strand
ACATGCACAGTTCAGTGACATCGACTATGCTCTTCCAATTGTGCTGCTATTCTCACTTTAGATGAAGGTTTACAGAACAAAATAGTTTCTCATTAAATAGTACACATGTTGCCCTATGGCAATGGTTAACAACCTCACTACACATCAACACTGTCCTTACTCAACCTTGGGTTCCCTATCACAGCTTTCCTGTCCCCTTCTGCCTTCTAGCCCTCGTCCCTGGACTGCTGTGCCTCATTAGTCCGGTTTTGTTTTATGGGGCTGTCCAATCCCTGGCTGTACAGTGAACCTCAGAAGTGACTTCACCACTGAGCTAAAAGGGTGTCTGGGGGCCATACTCTCGGGGTTTCTCCAGTCTCCTTTAGGCCAGTAAAGCTGGTCTTTTTTGTGTGTGTTAAAATTTTGTTCTACATCCTTCTCCAGCTCCATCCAGAACGCTCTGTTGTGATCCCAGTCACAGCAGTCAGTCGTGGTAGCCGGGCACCATCTAGCTGTACTGGACTCGGTCTGGGGGAGGCTTTGGTAGCTGTGGTTCATTTGGACTAATCTTTTCCTTGTATCCTGTTCTCTTCATTCTTCCTTGCTGCCAAAGGGATGAGACCAGTGGAGTATCTTAGATGGCTGCTAACAGGCTTTTAAGACCCCAGACACTACTCAACAAGATAGAATGTAGAACATTGTCTTTATAAACTGTTATGCCAATTGAATTAGATGTTCCCCGAGACCATGGTCCCCACAGCCCTCCGCCCAGCAATTTAGTCTCTCAGGGAGTGACCTTTCCTTGTACAAGTTGTGCTGGTTTCCCCAGTATAGTGTACTGTCTCACACTTATCTATTGCCTATTTAGTATTCCCCCCCACCCCTCCCATCCCTGGTAAACAATAAATATTGTTACTTTTTGTATGTAAACTTTTTCATGGGTTTTTACAATAGAGGACTCATACAATATTTGTCCTTTTGTGATTGACTTATTTCACTCAACATAATGTCCTCCAGTTTCATCCATGTTATGAAGTGCTTCACAGTTTCATCCTTGTTCTTTATTGTTGCGTAGTACTCCATTGTGTGTATGTACCATAGTTTATCCATTCATCTGTTGATGGGCATCTTGGTTGTTTCCATCTTTTTGCTACTGTGAACAATGCTGCCATGAACATAGGTGTGAATATGTTCATTCGAGTGATGACTCTTATTTCTCTAAGATATATTCCTAGGAGTGGGATTGCTGGATTATACGGTATTTCTATTTCTAGATTTCTAAAGAAGCGCCGTATCATTTTCCAAAATGGTTGTATCATTTTGCATTCCCACCAGCATTGCATAAGGGTTCCAATCTCCCCGCAGCATTTCAACATTTGTTATTTACAGTGTTTTTGATTTGTGCCAGTAATGCCGGGGTGAGATGGTATCTCATTGTGGTTTTAATTTGCATTTCTCTATGGCTAGTAACTGAGAGCATTTTCTCATGTGTCTGTTGGCTGCTTGATCGTGTGATTGTTTTATTTTATTTATGTGGTAGATTATGTTGATTGATTTTCTAATGTTGAACCATCCTTGCATACCTGGTATAAATCTCACTGGGTCATTGAGTATTATTTTTTTGATATGATTCTGAATTCCATTTACTAGAATTTTGTTGAGAATTTTTGCATCTATATTCATGAGATTTTGGTTGGTAATCTTTTTTTGTGTTGTCTTTGCCTGGTTTTGGTATCAGTGTTATACTGGCTTCACAGGATGAGTTCAGAAGTATCCCATCCTTTTCTGTGTTCTGAAATATTTTGAGTAGTACTGGTGTAAGCTCTTCTCTGAATGTGTGGTAGAATTCTCCAGTGAAGCCACCTGGGCCAGGGCTTTTTTTTCGGGGGGAGGTTTTTAAATTATCTTTTCAATCTCTTCTGTTGTTATGGGTCTGTTCAGATTTTCAACTTCAGTTTGTGTTAGTTTGGATAGGTAGTGTCTTTCTAGAAATTTATCCATTTCCTGTAGGTTTTTAAATTTGTTGGAGTACAGTTTTTCATAGTCCTCTGTTTTGATCCTTTTTATTTCAGTTGAGTCAATTGTAATGTCCTCTATTTCATTTCTCTTTTGGATTATTTGCATCCACTCCTGTTCTTCTTTTGTCCTTTTGGCCAGTGGTTTGTCGATTTTGTTGACCCTTTCAAAGACCAAACTTTTGCTTTTGTTGATTCTTTCTATGGTTTTTCTACTGTCTATTTCATTTATTTCTGCTCTGATCTTTATTATTTCCTTTCTTCTAATAGATGTGGGCTTCTTTTGCTGTTCTCTTTCTGTTTGTTCGAGTTGTGTAGCTTTTGCTTTGATTTTGTCCCTTTCTTCTTTTTTGAGGTGTGCATCTATTGCTAAAAATTGACTTCTGAGCACTGCCTTTGCTGTGTCCCAAAGGTTTTGGTATGATGTGTTTTCATTCTTGTTTGAGTCTAGGAATTTTTTTATTCCATCTTTGATTTCTTCCATTAACCAGTTATTTTTAAGCAGGATGTTATTCAGTTTCCATGTAGCTGATTTTTTTTCCTACTTGCATAGAATCTATTAACAAAACATTCATTAATTGTAGCTGGGCACCGTCTAATTTTTCTGTTCTGTGGCAAAGGGAGGCAGTTGTTCATGGAGACAATTAGCCACACATTCTATTTCTTCCTCCTATTCCTGACTCTCCTTCTTCTTCAGTTTCTCCAGGCAAATAGAGACCAATTTTTGTACCTGGGTGGTTGCATGCAAGCTTCGAAGACCCCAAGCACTATGCAAAGAACTAGGAGATAGAACAGGAGCATTAAACATGGTATTAAACCAAACCAACCCAGTTGCCATTGAATTAATTCCAACTTATACCAATCAATTAAGTGGGATGTCCCTTGAAACTATGACCATAAAGTTCCAAACCAAAAAAACAAATTCCATAAGGTGTTTGGTTGTACATAACCATCCTCAGCAGCTGCTCTTTTTTTTTTGGGAGGGGGGAAATAACTATATCTATCACACAATTTTTGCCAATTCAACTTTTTACAGGTGTACAACTTATTGACAGCAATTACATTAATCCATTGTGCAACCTTACCCTTAATCAATGTGATATTTCCATCACCATAAACAAAAACCCAGTACTCCATAAACAATAACCCTCCTTCCCTTTCCCTCTTACTCCTGCCCTGGTAACCACTAATAAACTTTGCTCTTTACATTTTCCTGTTCTCGGAGGCAGGGCCAAGATGGTGGAGTAGTCAGATGGTTTTGGTGGACCTTCTTACAACAAAGACCCAAAAGAACAAGTGAATTGCTTATATATGGCAATCTGGGAGCCCTGAACATCAGGGCAGAGTTGAGGAACCAGACTGAGTGGCAGGGGAAGGGAGAGATGACTTGGAAGCTGCAAGGAGTTGCCAGACCTGACCTGTCGAGAGCCTGAGCCCTTCAGGACTGATCAGCTCAGGGGTGACTGTTGAGGCAGGCAAGTGGCAGTGCTCGGGAGGCATGTTTTCTGCACTGGAAGAGGTCAAATGCCAGAGAGTCTACACGGCCACCCAGAACTAATGAGAAGCAGCCCTGGATCAGCGAAAGATAAGTAACTGCGTAGGCCTACCACGCGGACCAAAAACGTCCCCCTTGGGGAAAAATCTCTCTCCCATTTACCTCCCTGCTCCCTACTCTGCACTGGGTCCTGGATCAGCTTCAGCAATTGCTGAGTCCCCTGGGCTGGAAGTAGGATCTGTCACATGCCCAGAGCCATTCTCCCTGCCTTGGAGAGTGAACAAATTAACAAACTGAAGAAAAATAAACTGCCAGCTCCTCTAAGCCAGGAATCCAGGGTAGGCACAGCTCCTTTGCCTAGGCACAGGCATAAGGGATCCACTGACATTGAGTGCTTTTCCCCCTGCAGAGACTTGCGTGGGCCCATCTCAACAGGGTAGGCCCTCATTACTGCAGTACAATAAGGTATATACTGGAACTCTGACTTCAACTGTGTCACCTGTGAAGTGGCAGGTTCTTGACCTTTGACACTGCTCTGCCCAATAAGCAGAGTCTTCACCCACCCACTTCAGGGGCCTGAGGACTGGTGGCTCCACCCACACCACCTAGACACCTGCAAGAGGGGCCATGAATAAAAGGGGCCCTCCTAGTCCTTACAGCCAACAGCATTAGGTGCTCATAGTCCAGCTGCAAAACCTACCCACCTACATGCTGTAGGGAACAGGGACACGCTTTCTTCCTGGACACTCAGGTGTGGCCATCAGCCCCCTACATTGCTCAGAGTGTGTCCCCCTGCTGCAGCCAGATGCCTGTGCCTACTCCAGTCACCCATGCCTGTCTAGGACTGTAAGTGAGAGCCTACACCACACACTTGGTGGCTATCTACCTGGGCACCTGAGCTGAATCCATCATACTCCTGAGCTCACAAACCTAGTAACAGATCTAACCACCTGGTGACAGGACATTAGAGCTTCAAAGGTGTCAATAATCAAACTAGCTCATACGAGCAGCCTATTTAGGCATATCAAAACAAAACAAGAAGCTAGGACAAAATAAGCAAACATAAAATAAATAAATATAATAACTTATTGATGGCTTGTAGACAACAGTCAATATCAAATCACATAAAGGGGCAATCCATGATGGCTTCAACAAGCTCCCAAAATAAAGAATCTCGGAATTTTCTAGAGGAGGAAAATTTCTTGGAATTACCAGAGGCAGAATACAAAAGATTAATATACAGAACTCTTCAAAAAATTAGGAAGGAAATGAAGCAAAACAGAGAACACACAGTGGAGGAAATTAAAAAGATTAGAGAAGAGTTTAATGACAAACTTAACAGGCTGCAAGAGTCCATAGAGAGACAGCAATCAGAAATCCAAAAGATGAACAATAAAATTTCAGAATTAGACAACTCAATAGAAACTCACAGGAGCAGAATTTAGGCAAAGGAAGTCAGAATTAGTGAGATTGAAGATAAAGCACTTGACACCAACTTCTTTGAGGAAAAATCAGATAAAAGGATTAAAAAAAATTAAGACACCCTAAGAATTATGTGGGACTCTATCAAGAGGAATAACCTACAAATGATTGGAGTACCAAAACAGTATTGGATAACAAAAAATACAGAGAGAATTGCTGAAGATTGGTTGGCAGAAAACTTCCCTGATATCATGAAAGATGACAAGATATCTACCCAAGATGCTCATTGAACCCCACTTAAGGTAGATCCCAAAAGAAAGTCACCAATACATATTATAATCAAACTTGCCAAAAACCAAAGATAAAGAGAGAATTTTAAGGGTTGCTAGGGATAAATGAAAAGTCATCTACAAAGGAGAGTCAATAAGAATAAGCTCGGACTACTCAGCCAAAACCATGCAGGCAAGAAGGCAATGGGATGACATATATAAAGCCTCCAAGGAAAAAAACTGCCAGCCAAGAATTATATATCCAGCAAAACTGTCTCTTAAATATGATGGTAAAATTAGGGCATTTCCAGATAAACAGAAGTTTAGAGAATTTGCAAAAACCAAACTAAAATTACAAGAAATACTAAAGGGAGTCCACTGGTTAGAAAATCAGTAGCATCAGATAACCACCCAAGACTAGAACACAGGACAGAACAACCAGATTATCAACCCAGATAGGGAAGTCCCAGAAGTATATCAAAGCTAAAACACTGAAAATAGGGAAACAGATGTCAATATGTAGAAGATGACAACATTAAAACAAAAAAGAGGGACTTAAAAAATGTAGACATAGACTTTTTATATGGAGAGAAAGTCAAGGCGATCTAAAGAAATAAAAGACTGGTATAAGCTTAGAAAAATAGGGGTAAATATTAAGGTAACAACAAAGGAAACTAACAACCCTACAAGTCAAAATAAAAAAACTAGAAAAATATAAAGACTCAGCAAACACAAAATCAACAACAATGAAAAAGATGAAAAGAAAATACATAAAAAATGACTCAGCACAGAAAATAAAGTGGAACAAAGAAATAGTGAACAACACACAAAAAAGACATCAAAATGACAGCACTAAACTCATACCTGTCAATCATTATGCTGAATGTAAATGCACTAAATGCACCAGTAACGAGACAGAGAGGCAGATTGGATTAAAAAACATGATCCATCTATATGCTGCCTACAAGAGACACACCTTAGACTTAAAGACACAAACAAACTAAAACTCAAAGG
>NW_004444066.1:4954353-5032813 GCF_000243295.1 Trichechus manatus latirostris | reverse complement strand
CACAGAAAACCCCAAAGAACCCACAAGAAAACTACTGGAACTAACAGAAGATTTCAGCAAAGTTTCAGGATACAAGATAAACATATAAAAATCAGTTGGATTCCTTTACACCAACAAAGAGAACCTCAAAGAGGAAATCACTAAATCAACACCATTTACAATAGCCCCCAAGAAGATAAAATACTTAGGAATAAGTCTAACCAGAGATGTAAAAGACCTATACAATGAAAACTACAAGACACTACCGGAAGAAACCAAGAGACCTGCATAAGTGGAAAAACATACCTTGCTCATGGATAGGTAGACTCAACATTGTGAAAATGTCAGTTCTACCCAAAGCAATCTACAATGCAATCCTGATCCAAATTCCACCCGCATTTTTTTAATGAGATGGAGAAACAAATTACGTTTTCCTGTTCTCGTGTTTTCATGTAAGTGAGGTATATGTCCTTCTGTGACTGACTTGGAGCTCTGGTGGCACAGTGGTTAAGAGCTCAGGCTGCTAACTAAAAGACTGGCAGTTCAAATCTACCAGCAGCTCCTTGAAAACCCTATGGGGCAGTTCTACTCTGATCTGTAGGGTCACTATGAGTTGGCAACAGGTTTGGTTTTTTGTGATGGGTTTATTTTATCCAGCATAATGTCTTCAAAGTCCATCCATACTGTAGTATGCATTAAGACTTCATTTCTCTTTCTGGCTGAGTAGTATTGCATTGTATGTATGCACTACGTTTTGTTTATCCATTCATATGTTGATGGGCATTTAGGTTGTTTCTACTCTTTGGCTATTGTGAATAGAGCTGCAATAAACATTGGTGTACATATGTCTGTTCGTATTGCTACTTTCGAGTCCATTGGATATGTTGCTAGGAGTGGAATTGCTGCGTCATATGGTAGTTCTATTTTTAGTTTTGGAGGAACCGTTATTTTCCACAACAACTCTACCATTTTCCATTCCTGCCAGCAATGGGTAAGGGTTCCTATTTCCCCACATCCTTGTCAACATTTGTTATATTTTGTTTGTTTGTTTGTTTTAATCGTAGCCATCCTATTGGGAGTGAAACGGTATCTCATTGTGGTTTTGATTTGCATCTCTCTGATGGCTTCATTTCACATACTTTGGACATGTTATCAGAAGGGATTAGTCCCTGGAGAAGGACATCATGCTTGGTAAAGTAGAGGATCAGCAAAAAAGAGGAAGACCCTCAATGAGATGGATTGACACAGTGACTACAACAAGGGGCTCAAGCATAATAACAATCATGAGGATGGCCCAGGACTGGGTGATATTTCACTCCAATCAACTCCACGGCATCTAGCAACAACAACAATGATGGCTAATGACATTGAGCATCTTTTCATATGTTCAATGGCCATTTGAATGTCTTCTGTGGTGAAATGTCTAAGTCCTTTGTCCATTTTTTAATTGGGTTATTTATCTTTTTGTTGTTAGGTTGTTGAAGATTTATATTTATATTGATTATTAGATTCTTTTTGGATATATAGTTTTAGGAGACATTCTTCCAGCTGGTAGCTTGTCTCTTCACCATTTTTTGTAAAGTCTTTTGATAAACAAAAGTATTTCATTTTTATGAGGTTCCATTTATTTATTTTGTCTTTTGCTATTTGTGCTTTTGTTGTATTATTAGGTAATCCATTAATAAAAGCTAGGCCTGACAGCATTGGACCTGCATTTTCTTCTAAGAATTTTATTTATTTATTTATTTATTTCACATTTAGGTCCTTAATCCATTTAGAATTTGTTTTTGTGTATGGTATGAGGCATGAATCCTATTTCATTTACCTGCATGTGAAAATTCTTTTTTCTCAATAACTTTTATTGAAGAAACCCTTCTTTCCCTATCAAATGGACTTACACCCTTGTCAAAAATCAGTTGATCATAAATGTGTGAGTTTATTTCATGACTCTCAGTACTATTCCATTGGTCTAAGTATCTTTTATTATGCCAGTACCAGGCTGTTTTGATTACTGTAGCTGTATAATATGTTTTAACACCAGGAAGTGTGAGTCCTCCTACTTTTTCTCTTTCAGGATTACTTTAGCTCTTCAGGACCTCTTGCCATTCCATATAAAGTTGTGGATTATTTTTTCCATTTCTGTAAATAACATTGGAATTTTGATCAGGATTGCATTGAATCTATAGATCATTTTGGGTAGTACTGACATCTTAACAATACTAAGTCTTCCAATCTGTGAACATGGAACATCTTTCCATTTATTTAAGTCTTCTTTAATCTCTTTCAGCTGTGTTTTATAATGTTCATTGTATAAGTTTTTCACATCCCTGATGAAATTTATTCCTAGGTATTTTATTCTCTTAGATGTTATTGTAAACGAATTTGTTTCCCTAATTTCCCTTTCAGATTTCTTATTGCTGGTGTATAGAAACTCAACTGATTTTTTTTGTTGACTTTACTCTGTAAGGTCAAAGTTATTCTGTAATTTTGCTAAATTCATCTATTAGCTCTAGAAATGTTATTGTGGACTCTGTGAGTTTCTATATATTTGATTATGTCATCTGCAAACAGAGATAATTTTACTTCTTCTTTTCTGATCTGGATAGTTTTTTTTTCTTGTCTTCCTGCTCTGGCTAGGTCTTCTAATACATTATTGAATAGAAGTGGTGAGAGCGAGCTCCCTCTTTTTGTTCCTGATTTCAAAGGGGAAGATCTCAATACTCTTCCATTAAGTATAATGTTTGCTGTTGGTTTTTCATGTATGCCTTTAATCATACTGAGGATTTTCCCTTCTATTCCAAACTGCTTCAGGGTTTTCATCAAGAAAGGATGTTGGATTTTATCAAATGCTTTTTCTGCATTCATAAAGATGATCATATAGTTCTTTTCTGTTATTCTGCTGATGTGGTATATAACATTGATTGATTTTCTAATGTTAAACCATGCCTGCATTCCTGGAGTCAATCCCACTTAGTCATGGTGTATGACTCTTTTAATATGCTGTTGGATCTGTTTGCTAGTGTTTTGCTGAGGATTTTTGTGTCTATATTCATAAGGGATGTTGGCCTGGTTTCTTGCGGTGTCTTTGTCTTGTTTTGGAATCAGGATTATGTTTGCTTCATGGACTTAATTAGGAAACATTCCTTTCTTCTCTAGCTTTTGGAAGAGTTTAAATGGAATTACTGTTAATTCATCTTTAAATGTTTGGTAGAATTCCCCAGTGAAACCATCTGGTCCAGGGCTTTTTTTTTTTTTTTTTTTTTTTTTTGGAGAGGGGGATGTTTTTGACAATTGATTTGATCTCTTCACTTGTTATGGGTCTATTGAAATTTTCTATTTCTTCTTGAGTCGGTTTGGATAGGTTGTGTGCTTCTAAGAATTTGTCCATTTCATCTAGGTTATCCAGTTCATAATATTCTGCAATAATTCTCTTCATTTCTATTGGGTCAGTTGTAATGTCTCCTCTTTCATGTCTTGTTTTTGTTATGTGCATTTTCTCTCTTTTTTTCTTTGTCAATCTAACTGAAGGTTTTTGTTAATTTTACTGGTCTTTTGAAAGAACCAACTTCTGGTTTAGTTGATTTTCTCTGTGGTTTTTCTGTTTTTTATTTCATTTATACCTGCTCTGATTTTTCTTATTCCCTTTCTTCTGGTAGGTTTAGGCTTAGTTTGCTCTTCTCTTTCTTTTTCTAGTTCCTCAAGTTGTAGAGTTAGGTTTTCGATTTGGGATCTTTCTTCATGTAGTCATTTATTGCTATACGTTTTCATCTGAGTACAGCTTTCACTTCATCCCATAGGTTTTGGTATGTTGTGCTTTCATTTTCATTAGACTGTAAGAAATTTATGATTTCTCTTTTCGTTTCTTCCTTGACAATTGGCAGTTTAATGTTGTGTTGTCTAATTTTCATACTTTTGTGTATTTTCCACTTCCTTTTTTTTTTCTTCTTTCTGTAATTGAATTCTAGTGTCACTTTCTTGTGGTCAGAGAAAATACTTTCTATGATTTCAATCTTTATAAATTTATCAAGACTTGATATGTGACCTGACATGTGGTCTATCCTGGAGAATGATTCATATGCACTAGAGTAGAATATATATTGTGCTATTGTTGGGTGAAGCGTTCTATATGTGTCTTTTAATTCTAGTTGGTTTATAGTGTCATTCAGGTCCTCCATTTCCTTGTTGATCCTCTTTCTAGATGTTCTGTCCAATATTGAAAGTGATATATTGAAGTCTCAAACTATTATTGTAGTGCTGTCTATTTCTCCCTTCACTCCTGTCAGTGTTTGCTTTATATATTTAAGTTCTCCAATGTTGGGTGCATATATATTTATGACTGTTAAATTTTCTTCATGAATTGATACTTTTATTACTACATAATGTCCATCTCTATCTCTTCTAACAGATTTTGTCTTGAAGTCTACTGTGTCTGATATTAAGATTGCCACCCCAGCTATTTTGATTATTATTTGCATGGAATACTTTTTCCATCCTTTCACTTTCAACTATTTACGTCCTTGGGTTCACAGTGTGTCTCTTGTAAACAACATATAGCTGGATCATGTTTTGTTTTGTTTTGTTTTTTAAATCTATTCTGCCACTCTTCTGCTTTTTGACTGGAGCTTTTAATTCCATTTATATTCACTGTGATTAATCATAAGAACTTACTTCTGCTGTTTTGTTACTTGGTTTTTGTGTGTCTTAGGCCTTCTCTGTCTTTTTCTTTTACTAGTGCGTACTTTTGTGTTTTGTTGACATATTGTAGTGAGTCATTTTTTTCCCTTCTCCTTTCCTTTTGTGTATGTTTTTAATATATTTTCTTAGTAGTTACCATGAATATTACATTAAATAGCTTGTATTTATAGCAACCTAGGGTAAGTTAGCCATTCTAAGAGGTGTGTATGTAAGGAGCCCTGCTGGCACATTGTTCAAGTATTTGGCTGCTAACAAAAAGGTCCATGGTTTGAACCTACCAGTGGCTCTGTGGGAGAAAAACCCTGGCACTCTGCTCCTGTGAAGATTATAGCCTAGAAAACCCTATGGGCAGTCTTACTCTCTCCTAGATGGTGGCTATGAGTTGGAATTGACTCAATGGCATACAACCACAACGACAGGGTAAGTTGGTACCAACTTAACTTCGGTAACAAAAAAGAAATAATATCCTTATACCATTCTCCCTACCCCATTTTGTTGTTATCACTAATTATATTTTTATATTTCATGTGCTCTGTAACATAATTTTATCCTTGCTTTTTATAAATTGTCACTAAAAAGCATGGAGGAAGATGCAATTAGAATGATCAAGCATAACTATCTTAAAACTAGCCCTTATACTTGTCCATGCAATTCCCTTTACTAAAGATTTTTCTTTTTATGCATGGCTTTGAATTACTTTTTAGTGTCTTTTCCCTTCCATCTGCAGAATTCCCATTATTATTTTTTACAGGGCTGGTCTGGTGGATATGAACTCTCTCAGCTTCTGTTTGTCTGGGAATGCTTTAATTTCACCCTCATTCTTGAAGGACAGTTTCAACGGGTATAGTATTCTTGGTTGACAGTTTTTTTTTTTTTTCTTTCAGCACTTTAAATTTATTATTCCATTGCCTTCTAGCCTCCAGTGTTTCTGAGGATAAATCATCATTTAATCTTATTGAGAATCCTTTATATATGACTGTTTTCTTCCCCCTTCCTGCTTTCAGGATTCTCTCTTTATCTTTACTTTTTGAGAGCCTTACTATGATGTGTCTCAGCATGTATCTCTTTGGGTTTATCCTGCTTGGGTTCTTTGAGCTTCTTGGATTTGTAGATGTATGTCCTTCATTAGATTGGGTAACTTTTCTGTCATTATTTCTTCAAATATTCTTTCTGTTCCCTTCTCTCTCTCATCTTTTTCTCGAATTCCTATGATGTGTGCATTAGGTCTCCTGATGTTGTCCCATAATTCCAAAAACAAAACAAAACGAAACAAAACTGTACTCAACCTTTTTGAGCCTCTGTTCTTGTTGTTCTTCAGCCTCTGTAATTTCAACCATCTTATCCTCTAATTCATTATTTCTTCTGCCTGATTAAATATGTTGTTAGATTCTTCCATTTTGTTTCTCGTTTCACGTATTGTTTCTTTTAGTTGCAATACTTCTGTTTGGTTTCTTTTTAATCTGTTTTTTTACATCCTCATTTTGTGCATGCATTGTTTTTTTTTTTTTTTTTGAAATATGTATAATGTTGTATTATATTCTTTCATTCTTTTCATTATGTGGTCTTCCATGGATGTGATTTCACTCTTTTCATCATGTTCATTTAGATGGGCCATTGTTTCTCTTCTCTTTGTATGTCTTGTGATTTTTTTGTTGGGGCATTGGAATTTTTGAGGGTGTTAAGTTACTCAGTTCTCCCCAGCATTTGCTGTTTTTGCTCTCGCTACTTTCTGCAAGAAACTCTTAGGTGGACAGAGCCTTCAATCTTTGATTACTGCTTCCTCTCCCTCCCTGATTTAATTAGAATTTGGAAGTTAGAGATCTTGGTTTTCAACTTTCAATGTCTCCTAAACACACCAGAGAACACACTGTTATCAGTCATCCATCAGTGAGTGCTACCACTCAGGGAAGATCCAAACTAAAACCAAACCCACTGCCATAGAGTTGATTCCTACTCACAGGTACCCTATAAGACAGAGTGGAACTGCCCCATAGGGTGCCAAGGCTGTAAATTTTTGCAGAAGCAGATTGCCACATCTTTCTCCTGTGAAGTGGCTGGTGGGTTCAAACCACCGACCTTTTGGTTAGCAGCCAAATCCTTTAACCACTGCACCACTGGGGCTCTTTTCAGGAAAGATATCACAGACTAATCTCTCCACCAGGGGAGGTAGCTCTCTCTCTTTCTGTGGTTATTACTCTGTTCTCTGCTCTGTTTCTTCAACCATATTTTCAGTTAGAAAGCCCATACCTTGTATGCCCACCCCCACCCCCAGGACTGGGTGTTGCCCTCCAGTTTTGCCCAAGCAGAAGCTTGAGTCCTGTCTCTTTGCACAGGCAGGGGTGTGGTGGTTAGGGAAGTAGGCTCTTTTGCAGAGCTGCTTCCCACATTCACGGCAGCTAGTAGCCTGTGTGGCTGGGGGGAGGGAAACGGATGGTGTGAGAAGTGATTTTCCTACAGTATGAAAGTTGTTGTTGATCCATTGATTCTTGCTCAACTGCAGTTCACTGCTGCTGTTCTCTGCTCTCTGATTCAGAGTCCTTCAAGGCCGAGCACCATATCCTTGTTGTATTTCTTGCTGTATTTGTGGAGGAGGTTCTGAAAGATGATCTGTTTATGTCGCCGTCTTCCCCTCTCCTACTGATATAATTTTTAATAGTTCTTTATAGTGACTTACAGAATTGTACCTTATATTGGTTTCTTATTGGTTTCATGTATACAAGGGTAATTTCCCACATTAGTCTATAAGTCTCTGAGGCTAGAACCATAGCAGGCCATAGAGATGGGCACATAATGGATGTTCATGTAACATATACCTGTTAAGGTAAAGGAAAAAAAAGGTAGGTAGCCAAGTTGCCTGATAAACTGTAGAAAGCCTCCAAGGAGCTGCATCCTTAGGTGACCTCGGCATCTCACGTGCTTTTATTTTACACATGATGCATTTTATTGGCAAGGATTTCTTGCCCCCTATTTAGGCAAATTCACATCTTTACTGCATTTAATCAATTCGTTACTTACCCCATTATCACCCAAGATATAGACCTGCCTTATCAGATGAGGGGTGTTCACATCCTGCAAGATCAAGGCAATATATTGAAATCAAAGACACAAATACAGCTACCATTTCATCAGTGCCAGAGCTCTAAGTCAGGGAAAACATTTTAAGGCCTTTACTTCTTTGAGTTGTTTCAAAGAGGCAGACCTGGTTTTAAGTTTCTACTCTGCTTCTTACAAGCTGTGTGAACTCAGGCAAACTACTTAACATCGTCTCAATTTCTTCAGTTGCAAAATGCAGATAATAAATACCTCCATCATATGCTGATCTTGAGGGTAAAGAAACTGCGCATGAAAGAGTTTGGCATGTAGAAAGGACTCAAAATATTTCATTTTTTTTCAATTATGAAAGATTTTAGGAATAAAGGAAAGTAATAGATAATAATATACAGAATCAAATTCATTCTAATTAATGGGATTCTGACCTGGTTGAATTTTGACTGTCATGTGCAAAACTATAATACAGTTTAATTTTTTTTTTGGCGTTTGGCATTGATTTCATCCTATGGGACACAGGTGACTTTTCCTATATTCCTTCAGTCAGTTTGAAGCAGCTGAGCCCCATTTGAAAGCGTTCCCTTGGATACAAGTTACACACATTGGAAGAGAAATATCTAGAATTGCTGTTGCTGTTGTTAGCTGGCATTGCTAGGCCCCTGGCTCATGATGACCCTATGTAAAATGAAGGTCTGGTCCTGTACCATCCTCATGATCTGTTGTTAATGGGATTGCTGTGATCCATAGAGTTTTCATTGGCTGATTTTTGGAAGTAGATCACCAGGCCTTTCTTCCTAGTCTGTCTTAGTCTGGAAGTTCTGCTGAAACCTGTTCTACATCATAACAACAAGCAAGCCTCCACTGACAGATGGGTGTTGCACTTGCGGTGCACTGGCTGGGAATCAAACCTGGGTCTCCAGTATGCAAGGTGAAAATTCCACCACTTAACAATTACTGCCAACAATATCTGGAATAGGGATGGCAAATAGCTGGTGAGATTGTCTTCCCAACTATGATCAGAGCAGGCATGTCAATGATCGGAATTCTTTCCCCTTGAGTGTAAATGCTGCCTCAAATTCCTTCTCACCACAGTGTCCCTGGCAGGCAGAGTAGATAGATGAGAAGAAATATATTTGTTATTCTTGATGTAGTGTTTTCTCCCTGACATAACACTGATAACTCTATTTGCCCTGGTGGTATAGTGGTTAAGAGCTCGGCTGAAAGTCAAAAGGTTGGCAGTTCAAATCCCCCAGCCGCTCCTTGGAAACTCTATGGGGCAGCTGTACTCTGTCCTATCAAGTTGCTATGAGTCAGAATCAACTCAATGGCAAGGGATTTCTTTTTTTTTTTTTTTTTTGGTTTTTCAAAAGTAGATGTGTTTAAAAAAAAACCTATGAACAATGCCAGATGAGGTTTTAAAAAATGCAGCTTGTTTTATTTTTATATAAACTAAAACACCAGAGTTCATTGATTCCTATATTAAATACATAAATTATAAAATAACCATTCATAAAACTTTACATACAATAAGTTGGTTCTAATCTCTATGGTAATAATACAGTACATGTACATGTTCGGTGTACTTCAGAGGATCATTCTGGTGAAAATCAGTCAATTTATATATTTTTTCCATTAAGAAACCAGCACTGAAGCAATATATGGAGTCGTGCTAATGAGATGGGAGAGGAAGAACTCCATTTGAGGTGAATGGATGAAAGCTGTAAGGAATTGGCTCCCTGGCTACATTATACAGTAGACATCTCAGGGATCATGTATTCAAACACATTAGCTCTATACTTGAGTCCCCACATAATTGGATCCTGAAGGTTAAAACATGCATGAACTCTTCTTGGAATTGGATTTTTAGCTGATAAAGATATGAGAGTTTTGGTTAATATTAATACTGTAGATTGTGCTGGACTTTCTGTTGCTCTTCCCAAAAACCATTGGCATAGTCACAGCCTGGCTTGTGGGTCTGGATTATTGAAAAACCAGGAGTTTTCTGCCTCAGTCAAAAACAGGAAATAGTAGTAATGAACAGAAGATGGGGCAGGAGAGAGAAAAGGCCAGCAAGGAGGGGAAGAATACAAAACAGATGCTAAACAAAAAACATGAGCTACCCAGCAGCATCAGAAAAACCTCTTCCTTAAGTCCTCAGTCCTAAGACAGAAGTACACAGTAAGTACTCACACCAGCATAGTATGTACAGAATATGTATGTGTATATGTACATCGTATATTTATAAAAGTGTTTGGATTTTGATCTGCCTCACTGTGGGAAGTTGTTGTGGTTGATGTGGCTAAATAGGCACATTTTGTGAGATGTCAGTCAAATATAAATGATTGCTCTTATTAATGGAAGCTGGGGATCTGTTTTTAGTTGGGAAATTATAACATCCACTTTTTAGCAAGTTTGTGGAGTCCTGATTGTAGGCAAAGTCAGACTCAAAGTGCTCTCACACTACAGAGCTCTGCATATAACAAGGATGGAAATAGAATTATGCATACAAAAACCTGGATGCAAAACACACCAAAAACAAAATAAAAAACAAACCAAGGAATCTCACCCAACCAATTACCGTGCTTGATTCACTAGGTAAATATGACAAATTATAATTCTTCTTCTCTTGTCGCATTGGCCCGTTAGGAAAATATTTAGTAATTTTGATTAAACATTGGATTTGGACTCTGGACAATAGAGGATTTATATAAGAGTTAAACTGCCAAACTAAAGGCAGAGAAGGAATGTGAATCTGCCCTGCCCAGTACTGAAATGGAATGAGTCTACCCTTGAAAAGGACATGTGAGGATCAACTCCAACCTTCCATTACGTTTGAATCCTCTTGCCAATATACCTGAAATTTAGTCTCAAGATGATATATTTTAGAGAAATAACAAGGCAGTAGAACAGATTGGAAGCTTTCCTCCCTCAAGTCCTTGTAACAGACTTCTTTCCCCTTTAGAAAGTAGACATCCACTTAATGTGAAAATGGGCTTGGATCCATTCTGAAAGCATTAATTCATGAAATAAATGATTATCTAAGATTTGTTTTGTTTACTACTGTTTTTTGGGAAGTTATGTTGAACTTTTTCAACAGAGCAGCTAAATCTAAATTACTGAAGTTATCAAATTAATTTAATGAAACTGCCAAAAGCTATCATTAAATTATCAGTAGTTTGTTATGAAAATTTCACAAAAAGGCAATAAGCAGTACAACCCTCAAACACAGCAGATTCTTATTCTGTTACTCTTTAACAGACCAAAAGATGCAATTAATATTTAAAAGATAAAATGTCTATGCTGTCCATCAATTTTGATGTTACATAATACACATGATTCAATTAAACATCAACACAAAACTGAGGAAAATTCTTTTTACAGTTTCCAGGCAGGTTAAAAAAGACATGCTTCAATGAACATACGAATTACATTGTAGACAGTGAACATACGAATTACACAATGGGTGTACAAGAAAAGTGGACAATAACAGGCAAAAGGGGACAGTTTTGCCAGATTTACTTTAAACTAAAAACAATCAAAGTAAGTTAAAATAAAATACTGTAGCAAAAATTATTTGGCAAAATTTTATTTCTTCTATTCCTAGTGGAGGGCAAATATCCTCTTTTTGACCCAGTGATGACCAATGAGCCCTCCACATAGTCTCTATCCTACTGAATTGGAAGAACCATGCCATCTGCATGAGAAGCTATTTGTGGGTACAAGAAAAACCAAAGCTAAATTTATTCTTCCATCCCTAAAACTTCACTGTTGGCAATTCACATGCCATAGGTAAAAGGGATCTGATTTCTTTGGCCAACGAGTTCTATTGTTTCCTAAAATAAAAGTTGGGTAGCATTAAAAAAAATTAAGATAGTCAATTTAATGATAGATACTTTCTAGTCTGGTGCCATTTTTCCTTTCTCAAGGAAAATTTCCTGACCTGAATAACTGCCAAATTGGGTTTTATTGATTTTAAAATATTTTTAATGTTGCCAATTATGTTTTTTTTCCCAAGGGATGAATACTTTGTAAAGAAAAAATTAAATAAATGAACCTTGAAGAGTACTGCTCTGATTACTACTCATTGGCCAAATGAGTCAGGATGGTAAGGATGTAGAAATTACGTATCACAGTGCAGACTATCTGCTCCCTTTCAGAAGTGGAGCCACAGTAGACTTCTCTATTATTACTGAGACATTCTTTCTACTATTGCTGAACATCATACACAAGGGAAACGTTCATTGAGATATGGTCCATTTCCATGAATCCATGAGTGACTAGAACATACCTTTACAATTTTGCTGATGCTTTTGTAATCAGGGAAATGGATCACAGAGAGTTATATCTAGCAAAATAATTTAGTTTCATCCAATGATAAGTTAATGTTGAGGATCGTGAGCAAGATTTGGTTAAAAATCTCAGTTTTTAGCCTACAATCTAGAGAAATTTGTTAACTTAAATCACAATTTAGTTTAATATTCGCATCTTTGTGACAAACCCAACTTTTGGTAGTTTATCACCTCTGTTGTAGTTTTACCTAAATCACATAACATGTATATTAAACAAAAAGAAAGAATCCCTCCTTTTACATTTGCCCTAAGCGTATCTAAAGTTGTTTAGATGCCCATGCTAGCTGCTGTTGCTCTTGTCTGATTTTGTGGACAAAATCAGACGTATAGGAGCTAAGACGTATGATTAAACCACACTATTTTTGCTAACGTTTTAAATCATTTTAAACACAATTAGTTGTTGGATATAAATTTTTAACCTACACGTTTGTAGGTGGGAAGAGTAAGATGAAGAAAAGGAAGGTGCATTTGCTGAAACAGATGGAGTACGGATTTACTCAGATGGGCCCTGGAATGATGAGTAAAGGGATATGGAAAATAAATGTTTAAGATGTGGGAGAGTAATTTATCCTATTCCATACTTCCCAACCGAAGTTTGCTCAGGTTGGTCACAGACTCTGTAGTGGTACCCCAGTTTACATTGCCTGCACATTGAACCTAGGCTGGAATCCACCTGTTTGAACAAATAATACAACAGGATATTTCTGTTTTGTATGTTGTTAAGAGGATATACCATCTGACCTTCCCCCAAAATGAAAGGGATAATAAAGCTAATTTTGTGATGTTTATTATCAGTTCACTCCAATCTTTAATTTCATAGTTGGCTCTCCTATGATAAAAGCAGAGTTTTGTTTTATGGTATGCATTACAATGAGGAGAACTAGGAGATGCTTGTCATTGAAATGACACACTTCTATTTTGTTCAATAGTATCATATGAGCTACTTGCTATAGAGATTATTAGAGATCCTGGCTTTGGAGCACTGTATCTTTATTGCTAGTAATGTTCCAGGTAGCTTAATAAGAAAGCTTCAGTGTTGCAGTGCTTAGATTTAATCAAACTGAAGCACTGACTTTATTATACAGGGGATCTTTTTCACAACAAAAAATCAAATAATAAATCAATCATAGTAGTTACAAAGCACTTTGTGCTACTTTAAGCACCTCTTGTTCCATAATTGCAAAAACTTTATGAAAAAGCATTTTAACCCCATTTTGCAGATGAGGAAACTGAGGCACAGAGAGGTTAAGTGATTGGGCCAAAGATACCTGGGTCAGCAGTAAATATAAGAACAAAAAGTGGGACCCCAAAGTTCTAGTTTTCTTCTACATTCTTTAGTTATTGCTCTGGCTTTGAAAACACCAGTGCTAAAACTAAAGAATAAGACGCTGCCCCCAGGTATGGACAGATAAGTGTAGCATTTCATAGAAAGAGTTTCTGGCTCCCTACACACATTCTTTACGTATGGAAATTCTAGCCCCATACTTAAAACCTTGAAGATTTGAAAAATTGAGGTTGTTTTGTTATCTACAGTTAATGAGGTGTAAAATTAGCTTTTCAGGAACATTTATTTGCTCTCAAAGTTGAACTCAAGAATCAGAATTACATAACTTAGGAAAAGTACCAGTCTTCTAATTGTCTCTGGTAGAAAATGCCCTCATCAGTAACATGTTACTGCTGTATAAAAAAGTAGAGCTATCTTGTAGCTATCAGCTGTCTGGGTAAAAGAAAATGTTCCACTCTAAAGATAAGAGGTCAAAATGTTCTAGGCATATCAGGATACTTTAAAAAAAAAATTACAATTTTGTTTAATATTCACATCTATGTGGCAAAGCCAACTTTTGGTAGAAGTTTATCACCTCTATTGTGTTTTTACCCAAATCATATAACATATTTATTAGCAGGCAATTTTAAGCAGCCATTGAAAATCAGTATTTTGGAAATTACCAGATTCAGAGATGCACTCTGGCCTTTGTTTCCTATAGATATTGGCACTCTAATAAGAACTAAGTCAGGGAGCGTGGGATTTAGAGTATCATCTTCTTAATTTTTCAGTATGAATGAGATCAGTCTGTTGTTTGTGGAGGAACAGGGATGTAAGAGAAGGCCAAAGAAGCATCAAATCTGCCTTTATGTATGTTACGTTCACTAGGTTCCTTTGCCTTGGTCGCCAGCTTAGTTGGGGTCGCTGTGATCCACTTCTCATCTGTCATTTGTGGACTGCATTCCACAAGCTCCACCTCTTGCAGAAAACCAAACTGGATACCACTCTTCTTCCCATTCGCACTGCAGATGTCTCTGTTCCTGAGTTTAAAACAACAGTAAAGACAGAAAAGCAAATCCCTGTAGTAAGAAACCAGACTTTTCAATTAAACATTTTATTGTAAATAGTTCCTCATGGATATTCCTCGTGCTTCATTCCCCACCCACCCTTGTTTTGTTTTGTTTTTTTGTTTGGAATTCTTAAAATGATGTTTATTATCAGGGCTAGTGTTTCTTTCCATGGGGTGTGGTATTACATTAAAATGACCCCCCTGCACAGCAGGGGTAGAATGTTTTCATTGTAACTTTGGTTCCATGCCCAAGACACATCTTTGCTTGATCTGCTGAAACTGATTTCATTGTTGTATTTTCTTTATACAATATATGTTTACAGTTCTTTTCTTCTGGTTCGACATATACATGTTTCATTAAATGCAGCATATATTGTAGATTTTCAACAGGGTCATGTAGGAACTGTCAAGTAAGAAACCTCAAATAATGGCTTTAAAATACACAGTCGTAGTCCTGGCTACTGAGTACTTCTTAGCTTTTGATCTTCCTCTCACTGGTGTAAACAATTTTGCCATCTTTGAAGGTCTGGAAGCATATGCCTTGCTAGGGTGTTATCCGTGTTGTCGGTTACTCTGTAAAGCAGAGAGAAACTTTTTTTAGTCATCATTTCTGCCAATAGCTAAATCAGAAAAGAAAACCCTAAAAAAATTATTCTTTACCACCTCTTCAAGCTGTATGATCTTGTGCAAGTTACATAACCTTTCTAATGTTAGTTACTTCAATTTTAAATGCGAAAATAGAAGTAACTATTTCAAAGGTTGCTACGATATAACGCATATAAAGTGTTTAACAGTTTTTGGTTCATATCTGATCTAACATAGGAGCTATTATCATTATTGTATTTTTTCCCTGGGGTGTCTAAGGCTATGCCTTAAGAAGCTCCATTGACTCATCGTGCCCCAAAATGTCAATTTAAGATGTTATTTTAAAAGTAGGCCTGCCTGTGCCCTTCAGTGATGTATTTGTATTCATATTTCCTCCCCAACACTGCAAGCACTGGCAGATTGTTTCCACCCTAAAGTCCTGGCTGGAGGATTCCCTGGGAACTGAGCTACAGGGTTTACCTAATTGGTAGAGATATCTCTGACAAGGTGTTATCCCTAGGATCTACCTGTTAGGATTCCTAGCCCTGTTCCTCTTTAAGGCTACCTATCTGGGTTTTTACTTGGGTAGAAGTATAAGGCATAATGAATGCTCTCTTTCAATAAAACCTAGAATGAAATGGCACGGAGGATGTGCTTTCAGGTGCTGCATAAGGATGTGGCCGTTAGAGTACAAAAGACATGCACAAAGGAAATGGGATTTCCATTTTCTGTGTGCCCAAGGACAAGTCATTTAACGTATCTAAGCCTCAATTTCCCCACTTATAAAATAAGGCTTTTAATGTGTAATCGGACGTTAGTGGTGCCTCAGACATGGTTAGCAAGATCCACAGTTGAAGAAAAGGAGGCATTTAGTTCCAGTCTACCATACCGAGAAAATTTAAAGACTCAAAGAAATTCCTGCTGTAAGTGCAAAGCAGAAATTTTGGCAGTGTATGTTTGCAAAGCCACCTTTTCTGGTTCCAGGACCAGATTAGACTGGGATGAAAGAGTGATAGAGTCACAGAGGAGAATCATAGGAGGAAGTGCATTTGCAGGGATGAGGGTACATTGTGGGAGTGAGGGGAAGGTGCCAAGAGAGTCATCAGTAGACTCTCAGTATTTTGGAAATAATGACGGCTGACTTGCATTGTACTGTCAGACATAGGCATGTTATCTTCACTTGTCTAATGGAGCAGAGAACTGGAGAGTGATGGCAGGGCAGAAACAAGGGAAGTAGTGTGCAGAAACAGGGCAAGTAGTGTGCAGTTAGTTGTCTCTTGTGTAATGAAGAACCTTATCCAAAGAGAGGTCTGGCTTTTGCCCTTGGCTAGTAGAAGGTGATTTCTAAGCCCCTGGAATGTCCATCTTGATGAGTGTCTTTGTCTGCCTGGGGGCTTTGGCCACTGGATAGTCTAACACTGTGATTTATAATGGGGGCTTTGGGCTCTGCACTATTAGTTCCGACTTTTGGAGGAACAAGAGACTATAGGTAATATCCCACCTTCCAGATGGGGCTGGAGACTAGATGTCAGCCATGTGGCAGTATGTGATTGAGACCCAATAAGAACTATGAATATCAAAGGCTTAGGAGAGCTTCCTTGGTTGCCAAGACTCTGTATACATTGTCAAACATCAATACGTGAAAGTACTACTGTTTTAAGTCAATGGGGAGGGCACAACAGGAACTCAGCACTTTGTATTTTTCCTGGATTCTGTCCCGTGTATCTCTTCCTTTGGCTGATTTTAATCTGTATCCTTTCTCTGTAATAAACTGTAACTGTGACTATAACAGCTTTCAGTAATTTATGTGAGTCCTTCTAGTGAATTATTGAACTGAAGGTGGTTTTGAGAACCCCCTTAAATTTGCAATTAGTGTCTGAAGTGAGGGAAGTCTTATGTGGACTGTACTAATTCTTTGCATCCCCTTTGCCCATATTGCATTCCAAAGGTCCAGCAAGAAGCTGTGGACTGTAGCACCAATGATGGGGCCCAGAGTATAGATGGAGGAGGCTGGACCTCAGCCCATTAGGGAATAATGACAGGGACATGCCCTGGTTGGCCTTCTGAAGAACTCACACATATATCCCCCTGAAGAGCCAGTCTTTGGTCATCTCTCATAGAAAAGACATCAAGAACCAGTTAGTAATACCCATAGAAACAGCATCAACCACCAGAGAGAGGGCCACAAGCACTGCCAATGGAATTCAGAAACATGTATACCTTTCCCTCTTCCTTCTCCCTGCCCTCCAGTGGAACTGAGTCTTGAATAAGGAAGGAGAAGAGGGCTCTTAGAGTCAGACTAAGAACCACCTCTGTCATAAGGATACCTGACTCAAGTCTAAGGTAAGATAATGGAGAAAATGAGATTAAATTTGCAAACTAGGGTAGACTTTCCAGAACAGAAATGAACTGAAAAGTTAAGGAATCTGCTTAAAATGTAATTATAGGTGAGAGGGAAATAAGACAAACTAGTTGAAAGAGATAATTTGAGAAAAATACACTGAGTTCACATTTATATGAGGCAGTTATACTCTGTCCTACAGTGTTGCTATGAGTCAGAACTGACTTGACAGCACAAAACAACAAAAACAAAGTTAAGTAAGATAATGTATGTTAAGAGTTTGTCACATGAGTAACTAATAAACATTGATAAAATTTTGAATTGATGGCAACTCATGATACTCCTCTATACCCTCATAAAGAAAAGAATTGATTTGAATGTGTATAAAAGACTCTTTGAGATATGTGTGTGTACCTAAAATAAATATATAAGCACAAAGAATCTTTTATTGCAAACTTTCAATTTATAGACTATCATAAATTAAATCCTCACTTCTGTGTTAAGTACATATGCATTAATTCTGATTCTGCCTGTCACGACTGAGGTGAAACCCATCATGTAAGTAAACACACATGAGTTTTAAAAACAAATGGACTTAAAGGCAGTCTCCCAGAATGTTAATTTCTGTAAGATGACGGGTATCCGTAAAAGGAATTATGATATCTATAGATTCATTTAAATTGGCATTCTAAATAACTGCAGAATTATCTAACGGGTCATCCCCGGATGCCAATTTTCAATGAGCTAAAGATCAGTACACTATAATTAAAACTGTTTAGAATTTAAATTCATCTTTGATTCAGAAGGCCCCTCAGGATATGACAGAACCTCAGGGATTCTCTTAGATGAATTATTTAACAGCGTTAAGTTTTAATTTCTTCCTCTGTAAAACAGTAATTGTAGCTACCGTTTCTGAGACTTTCCTGCGTGCCATAAGATTCAAGGTCAATGAGCATGATGATGTTACCTTTACTTGTGACTCTGGTAACCCAGTGCTTAACAAACTGCTTGGTTCATAGAAAACACTCAGCAAATATTTGTTGAGATAAATTGATATGCTACTTATGTTTACCATCCTTAGATTTCTCTATCTGCTAGAAAGTGGTTTAGATTTCTTTATAAACCACATATTTAGGAACACAGTGATTAAAAAACTGTAGCTAACACCTGTTCTCCAGTTACCACAAACCCCCACAAATCATGAGCAGTAGCCATACCCTCTTCTTGCTTTTCATATCTCTGTAAAGGGTACCACCATCCAACTAGTTATATCAACCAGAAACCTAAGGGCCATCCCTTACAGCTTCCACTCCTCCAACCCACATATGCAAATTATCACATAGTAAAGTTCTCAGTAGGTGGCATTTGTAGTTCAGTGGTAGAATTCTCATCTTAGGTTCAATTCTTGGTCAAGGCACCCCATGTGCAGCCACCACCTGTCTGTGAGTGGAGGCTTGCATGTTATTATGATGCTGAACAGGTTTCAGCTGAGCTTCTAGACTGAGACAAACTAGGAAGAAAGGACTGGCCATCTACTATCAACAATCAGCCAAT
This sequence comes from Trichechus manatus latirostris, assembly GCF_000243295.1. Taxonomy (NCBI): domain Eukaryota; kingdom Metazoa; phylum Chordata; class Mammalia; order Sirenia; family Trichechidae; genus Trichechus; species Trichechus manatus. The sequence goes on along the minus strand of NW_004444066.1, from coordinate 5,013,929 downwards.
GAAAACCCTATGTATCCCAATGGTCCAATTTGTAACCAGTCATTGGGTGGTGCAGGACCAGGCAGCATTTTGTCCCTTTGTGCATGGGGTCACCACGAGTCGAGGGCTAACTTGACAGCAGATAACAAAAACAGTAACATCTTTATATATAACTTAAGTTAGTTTTGGGTTTATGGGCATAATATAAATCATTAATTTAATAGGGAAAATATTTTTATTTGCAGTATGCTTTTTCTACCTAACAACAAGGAAAATACTTTTCTTCCTCACCTCTTCCTATCTCTCTCTCGCCTGCTTTGGGGGCATAAGTAGCATTAGTCAGTTTCCAGAAATGACTTATTCCTTTATATTATTTTAAATCCAGATTATTCCCTGAAAAGTAGATATGAAAAGGCAACTACTTGTTTAGGATTTAGGCCACAGATTACTTGGTAATACTAGAAGTTACAATTTAAAATTTATATATTTGCAAATTCAGTAAATGTTATAGCTATTTTTTACAATAATGAGCTGCCGATTATTTAACTATAGACCATGCAATGTAATAAATTCTTTACATTAATAACCTCATTTAATTCTCACAACACAACACCATGTTGCAGGTAATATAATTATGACCAGTTTATGGAATAGGAAACCTAATGTCAGATACACTAAGTAAATTGCTGAAGTCACATAGCTAGTAAATGGCAGGGCCAGGATTAAAACTTAAAAAACATATTTGACTTCAAAGTTGTGAAAACTACTATTCTAAACTACTTGGACATTTTCCTGCATATAAATTCATTTTCACATTACTTTGCTATATTATTATTATCATTATATTCTTTCATTCGACAGATAATTACTAAGTGTCAATTATGTGCTAGCTTGGAGTAAAAACAAATTAAGTCAAATCTTGTATTTGTCCTCATGGAGTTACCCGAAATGGGAAAAAGTACAGAGATGAGTACATTGTAATTTCAATACCCAATAACCAAGTAGTATTACACAGATAATAGGAGAGGCCTCTGATTACTCATGTTATATGAACATAAATGTTGCTTAACATATGGGAGAAATACTCTCTTTCACTGATGGGCAGTCCTGCCAATTATAGCTATATGATTTTGGGTAAGTCACATGCCTCAGTTTCTCCAACTGCAAAATAAGAATAAAAGCAATACCTTCCTCATAGGGGATTTTGTGAGGATTGAACGTATCTATTGCTTAGAATAGCACCTGGCATGTAAGTATTGGCTATAATCGATGCTTATGTTCAAATCTACTCACTTTCTAGCTAGTATTTATGAGGTTAGTATTTCTTCCCTAAACTACTATGTAGTACTTGTCACTGATCTTTATTTACCCTGTTTATTTATTTGTTTCTTTGGGGAAAGAGGGTTTTTGTTTTCTGATGCTCTGCTCGCTCTGACCCTTTCCTAGAGACTCTTACCTCATTTCATTCTAAATATTTTCAGTCAATTTAAGGGACTCAATCCTCTTCTTTATGATCTACAAGACTAGTGCTCTTCTCACCAAAGGATAATTGCGAGTCTGAAGAGAAATTCTTTTGGAAAAAGGAATAAAGCCATGAGAACTTAAACTTTCTGGGCACATCTGCTTAGGTCGTTCATTGTACCAAGTTATGCTAAAGCATCTTGACTTGTCTGTTGTTCATTTGGAAACCCTGGTGGCACAGTGGTTAAGAGCTATGTCTGCTAACCAAAAGTTCAGCAGTTCAAATCCACCAGACACTCCTTGCAAACCCTATGGGGTAGTTCTACCCTGTCCTATAGGGTTGCTATGAGTTGGAATTGACTCAACGGCAACAGGTTTGGTTCGGTCTGGTTCCTCATTCAGGTAACAGTGCTGCTACCCATGGAGAGAGCTGGGTGTCTCTTTTCCATTTTTCAACTTGCTATATTAAATTACATGAGATTCAGCAAAGTTCATGATAAAGGGATTTAGAATGGCAGATAGATTTTCCCCATTTTTTAATAATGGTATTGAGGTTCATGGTTTCCATTAATGGCTGGATATCAGAATCACTTGGCATGCTTGTTAAAAAATATAGACCAATCCCTGCTGTCTTCCTCTTTTACTCTCCAGCTCACCTCCATGTTCAGTAATATGATTCAGTAAGTCTGAGGTAAGGCCTTGGGATCTGTATTTTTATTAGCATTGGGAATCACTGTTACAGATTATTTATATATGTATTTATGATATGTGGACTTGGTAATTTAGCGACAGTAAGACTTTTTCTCCTTCTAAATTGATGTTGAATATTATTTGAAAGAAAAAGACCCATGTTTACTTAATAGTCTACTTTCCTGAGTTCTGATGAAAAGAGACTGGAAAAAAGGATAAAAACAAACAAACAAAAAAACCAAAAAAAAAAAAAAAAACCCCAGCAGTCATTATTAGCTTGTTAGATTTACAGAATCACAGATTTTTCAAGTTGGAAGAGATATTAAAGATAAAGTCATATTTTTCATTTTACAGATATAGAGACAACTCTTTCTGTCTGATGGGAGACTATGATGATAATACTGAAATCCATAGATACTGTGACTTCCTAAAGGGTTACAGCTAATTCGAGTGAAAACTGTGAGAGCCAGAACTCAATAAGACTGCCTTGTTTTTCTGGGACTTGCAAGTTGCAAGTTTTCTGCCTTTGACGGGGGACAGTCTTACCACTTTTGTATCACCCTCTTTTAGTGGAAAATATTTCAGTTTTCCTTCTCTGACAGGTTTCCGCCTTACACAGGTCCTGACTCTGGCAGGTTTTAATGCAGTAGGAAAAAAGATTAAGACTAAATCCCCAAATTCTTTATTCGTAGCATACTTCATAGTTATTTATCTTAATAATTACTCAACTGAATTGGATCTGTTTATCATTTTAGGACATTTCAGCAAACCACACCAAGTTTGTCTGTTCTTAAAACACAGGCATGGTAACAATATGCAGCATCCTTCTTCTCAAATACCTTTTAGAACCACATTTTGAGAATTAAATGGCATCTTACCTTTAAGAGGCACCTTGACATCAAGGCCATAGAATAAAGGCAAGAGAGAAGAACAAGAATAGAAACAGAAACTGCAGAAGAAAAAGAAGATGATTATGTAAATCTGAATTTCTGTAGTGCCATTCAGGTAGTACAAAACCTCAGCTTTGCCACATTGGTCAAGTCCACTCACTTCTCCCACAGACACCAAGTACCTTTTTGTTTAAGATAACAACAACAATAACTACATACCTTTGATTTATATATTGGAAAAGCAACACAATAAATACCTGGTGTTTGACTAACATTGATTTATCCATTTTAGAATTGTGAGGAGGTCTTAGAGATAATCAGTCTATGTCCCTAATTTTATAATTGAGAAAAATAAGCCCAGAGCAGTAAATCAATAGTTTCATTTCACACGATTTCATGGGACAGGAGGGTTGATGCTTAGATTTCCTGAATCCCACTCCATTAGATATCATTGTCTCTATCTTTCATGTGTGGAAGGTTATTTTAAAAACACAAAATATGATCAGAGTATGCACTTAATCACTCAAGACTATCACTGTCTGGTTAATGGGACAGGTTTTAGGATGAAGGCACAGATGGAAGAGTATTAACATGTAGGGTAAACATATGACTAATTATCCAAAGTGGAACACGTCTGAGAGGGAAAGAATATGCTATTAGAAATTGCAATGGGGCAACAGGTATACATTGGGTCTGTCCGGGGCAACTGAGGAGGTATGGTCATCCTATTGGCATGAAATATACCTCTGTATCAGTGGATACTTCAGAGGATGAATGAATGATGTTGTTCTAGCTGTCATGCTTCTGAGATGAATCTCTCCTCATTTGGCTTGTGGAAGTTAAATGGAGTCCAATTTGTCTCTTTTCACCAAGAATCTTCACTAAGGAAGAAGTTAATTGGATGGACAGATGCTTGGTAGTACTGGTATATAACCAACTGCACACTAATGATTAACCAGGTCCCAGGTCAGGTCAGTTTTTAAAGATATTGATTTCCTTGGTGATTGACGTTGAAACAGTAAGTTTTTTGCCTTGTTATCACACTTCAATAACATTCTGTTGGACATTACATCTCTGGATAAGGTCATGAATAGCATTCCTGTATTACATATGTTATTTGCATATTTTTGTTAACGCTGCTGCTTACAGGGCTTTTGGGTCACTATGGCTGAATTGTATAAACCAGTTATAAACATGGTGCTAGAAGCCTTATATGGGCAATCATTCTATTATTCTGAAAAGCAGAAACTCTGTCCTTTTTTCCATTCTTTGAAGATGGAGAGTGATATGATGTCACCCACAGCAGGAGAGGTTGGAGAGGAAGAGAAATGGAAGGCTTTTTGCTACTCTTAGGAGTAGGCCAGACACCAGAGCTGCCTTTCTGGGCATGAGGAGTTAGATGTCCATCATTTAATGTTCAACAGCATGCTTAGTCCATGTAGTGAGGTAGGTAGATCATGCCCTTGGGTCAGAAATCCTGGCCTGGGGCCCTGATTTCGCCATATATTGGTTATATAATGCAGAGCAAGTTGTTTAATCTCTCTGAACTATCACTTCATTATCTGTAAAAAAAGGATTATAATATCTGCTGTGCCTGTCTCAAAGGATAATTATGAGAATTAAACGAGTTGATGAAAGTGGAAGTGCTTTGCACGTGGTAAAGTGCTGCACGTAACGGAAGTAGTTTTACTATGTTTCCTGTTATCACCTGGTTTGTATGAAATGTGTATATGGAAATTAGCAACAGAGAAAGAATATCGATGTACCTTGAGTGGGTATTCAAGTACTGCAAGGGCAAAAATGAAAGGTTATCACTGATATAAGTGCTTTTTAGGCTTATGGGTGGGGAGGACTGAGATTAAGTGAATGAAAGTCAAGTGAACAGAAGATATGTAATAAATCTCATGTCTCTTTTGACTCAGTAATCTAAAGCCAGCTCGATTGTTTTTGGTGTGGTTTAATTTACAGCCATACGTGGAATACGCAGCTTTCATAGCTAAGGAATTCTTATTTTATGTTAAGTACATTACCTCAGTATCATAAAGGTTAGGAAGCTTAGACCTGTGGAATGTGTTGAACAAAACAATTGTGAAAAAAGATCATGTTAAATTATGATAATGAAAATAATCTTAATCATTCCCTTTCAAAATTTCTGTGAGATTTATTTAGAGAATGGCTAGGGTGGTAACATTCGTCGATACAGGTAATTCCTTTTAAGAGCATCCTCAGTTGAACAGGAACTGAACAGGATCAATTTTCTGGATTGGAATAGCTTGAAGAGTGGACTTCCTCCCTAAACCAGTCTGTGAACTGCTGAGAGAACAAGCAGGGAGAATGGCTGGAGCCAGGAGCTGGCCATCCAAAACGTGGAAAATGGAAGACATAAGGCATTTCCTTCAACAATAAGGGAAGCTGCAGGGACAAGCCCTGCTTTCTGTGGGTCTTCCTGCCAAACACTGGGAAATTAGACTTGGTCTTTAGTTTACTGTTCTGTGTCTCTGCCTTATTCAATTCCACAAAACTGAATAGCACACTGCAGTAGAAGTGTACATTAGGGTTGGAAAGTTTGAAAATTAAACTCTTTAATTTGATTTACATTTCTTGGTGTTTCCTTATTTTTAACATAAGCGATCTCATTTGTTCCTCATGGAAGCCATGAGAGGAGGTGAGGGCAAATGTTATCATCCCCATTTTATAGATGTGACTTACATAAGGGGTGAAGTCATTTACCTAGGCTCAAATAAGTACTTGAAGACACAGCCTGTACAAGAATCTGGGTCCCTTATGATCTGCCTAGTGGAGCTCACCAACTTCCTCTGATCTCACATAGATGGATAACTATGGAAACGATTGGAGGTGAATCAAATTCAGGGAATGGCAAATGGTTTGCTATTTTCTTCTTGAATGTCTATGGAATACACCGCAAAAAGTCATATCCCTTTTCAACACAGGGATTCAGGCAGCTCCTTCATCAGCCAGACTGCGACTCCAGAGAAAACTCTTTTGCCATTCTAGCTGTGCTTCCCAACAGGGTACTCTCAGCACCTTGGGTAAGATAATTTTTGCTGTGCAAGACTATCTAACTCACTGCAAGATGCTTATCTCTCTGTCTGAGCCCTGCTCTTTCTTCCAACACACACACATTTCCAAAAGCCTTCTTTAATAACCACTACGTTTGAGAGTCATGCTACTTGATGGCACACAACAACAACATTTTTTTCCAGAAAAATTGTTAGGTGACTTTAAAGAAGCAGTTACTCTTTCAGGCCATTGGGGGAGTAACAGGAGAGGGTAATCACCATGGGCTAACCTAAGTTTCCAAACATTATTTTTGAGGTGAAACTATATCACAAGGAAGAAAAGGCTTTTATGAATAATAACAGGAAATATTTTCTTTTAAGGTGCTAAGAAGATTTCAAAAAGAAAGAGTGATACAGAGTAAAATAAAAAAGAAGAAATCTTTGGGAAGAAAAAGAAGTTGAGGAAGGGAAAACAGGCAATAAAACACTTACAGAAAAGAAAAATCAAAGCAAGAGGCAAAAAAGTCAAGCCCTGATGGCAGATCCTTTACCAGAATCAGGTGCCTGACTGACTGTGAACCTATGTAACTACACCTGCCTAAGATACACCACAACTGAGAAGAGAGAAAGAAAACACAGTGAGCAAAATCAACATTATATTCTGATTTAACAGATAAACACTAATATAAATATTTCAACTTAACACATACCTTTTCTTCTAAGTCCTTTATCTGTCTTTTCTGGATGTCTGTTTTATCTTCTAAGTCTCGAATTCTCTGAAGAAATTAAAAAAAAAGGAAGCATTAGTGTACAGAAAAATCATTCATGATCCTAAAACACAAAACTTTCTATAAAAATATTAACATTAGTACCAGCATATGGAAACATCACATACAGGTAGTCCCTGATTTATGATGGGGTCCGATTCCAATGATTCCATTTTAAGTTGGTTCTGACAAATAATAAGTCAAATACCTCATTTTTTTTCAGTTTTCATTATTATTGCCTTTTATTATCAGCATCTTTATAAATCTGAACTTTATTTGTCTTTGGGGGTTGGAAACATTACATATAAACTTACTCATATATCTTAATACACACATACATAAAAAAAAAACACAAATCATAATTTACTCTGATGATGAATAAGTGTTGCATGATATGGGCATTTTGTCAGTTGTGGTAATAACTCTACTTGTGGAAGTTTCTGGATCATCAGGATTTTTCCTGGGAATGAGGATGGTGTTTCTAGTCAGAAAATTACTGACAGTTGTCTGTATGGTCCTTTTCTTTTTTTCTTCATATATTTTATTTTACAGTAACATCTCACTGCTTCCTGATCTGCCTATTGACTTTAGCAAAGTGATCAGCATCTGGGTCCATGTTTTCAAGCAATGGAAGCCCCTGATTTAGTTTAGAAAAAACTTCAGCTAATCCTTTCACTGTAAAAATTTTTGACAACTTCTCTCCTCATTCTTTCTTTCTTCTTCAGTGTTTCTTTCCTCTTCAAAACCTATTAAGTCCTGATTTGTCAATTCCTCTTCTTTGTGATCTATGAGCTGTTCCACATCTGTGATAGGAAATTTTAAATTCAGCGTTCTTGCCATATGGATGATTTTTCCACCGATCTCTTCCATCACATTATCCTTATCAAATGCTTTGAGTGTGTTCACATAACTTAGCAATTTTTTCCATAACCCCTGTATGCATTTTTCCATAACTTCCTCCCAGGAAGAGGTAATGTTCTGGATATACTGAAGAATATTATAATTCTTCCAGAAATCATAGAATGTTACTGTTCCTCCATCTGTTGCAGATATTGCCTGAAAAAATATAGTCCATAGTTAGTATGCCTTGAAGGTGGCAATTGCCCTTTGATCCATAGGCTGAATCACAGCTGTGGTATTGGGAGGTAGATACACCACTTTCACATCTTGATTTAGTCATCTACTTGAGGAGGATGTCCTCGGGCATTATCAAGTGACAGCTTCGGGGCGTGTGCGCAGTTCAGGTGTCATACGTTATTAGAGTTGAACATTACCCGATTTTCTATCCATTATGACTCCTGACACCAACACAGACTTCAACATAGACCAGGCCATAGCCTGCTATATGGCAATGTTTTGAACAGTAAACCATAACACTGAACATCTGCAAGTGAACATCTCAGAATGATAACATCAGCAAATTATGTGCTACAACACTGTCATATTACTAATGAAAAGATGTATAAAACAACAAACAGATGGTCATGAGGTTTGTCATAACTTGAATATGTCATAAATCAGATATATTTTTCTGTACTTAGAAGGTAGTTACATATTTCAAAAATTATCCATAATTATCATGGAAAATCACTGTCACTGATTATAATTTTTCCAAATATTAGCTGCCCTTCTCTGCTGGGCCTACCCCTACAGAACGTCTTCCCCATGAGAGAGGTATCGTTCCTACCCCACTGTCATCAGGCTTGGAGTGAGGTGTGGGAGGGCCACAGAAAAATGGCTAAAGCTCATACAAATGTAAACCTATCCCATTTGATTTTTGTTAACCTTTCTTTTCAACCTTTATTTCAACATTTCAACTCGGTTTTAGGATGAAATTTCTTCACAGAACAGGATTGGCCAATTCTCCTAAAATAAAGTAGAAATTACCGTTTAACAAAAATTCCATAGGGGGAACTGATAAATTAGGAAACATCACCAACAACAAAAAAATAGCAGAAGTAATCTTGAAGACCAAACCACTCCAGAATTGTCTTTGATCTTACCTGTCAACTATATAACAGAATTTCACTGATTTAATAGGACAGATTTGAAGTCAATATGACACGGATGATTATTTACAAGTAAAAAAAAATTCTTCAAATTTATATCTGGCAATCTAAAGGCCTTTTATAATCATGGCACATAGTTATACACTGTAGGTTTGCTATTTAATGCCACTGTTAGGAATAATTAGGAAATAGAGAACAGGAGTCTGAGAAGAAAAAACTGAAATTCAAGAGGTTGATAACACAGAGAGGCTTTTGTAATGCCATATGGGGAGAAAAAAAGGCAAGCTGGAACTAAAGACTCTTGAACTTGGAAATCATATCCCCTTCTCGCTAAAGCAGTGGTTTCGTCCCCCAGAAGACATTGGCAATGTCTGGATTTTTTTTAAGTTTATTTATTTGTTTGTTTATTTGTTCTAACGTGTTCAGTTTCACGGTTTTTGGTATATCCCTGAATTTGTGCACCATCACTACTATGTAATTGCCTGGACGTTTTTGACTGTCATGACTAGGGGTGGTGGCGATACAGGCATCTAGTGGGTAGAGGCCAGGGATACTGCTAAGCAGCCTACAATGCACCCACAACAAAGAATTATCTGACCCAAGATGGCAATAGTGTGTAGGCTGAGAAACCCTGCTGAGATGAGTGCAGGAGAGGATGGTGTGTTTTGATAAGAGTGAGGCCAGCAAGGCTGACTCTGAAGTTATATGAATGCTGGAGAAAGTACAGGAGTAGAATGCTGACGGTGTGGGATGGTGTGTGTGTGTGTGCATGTGTGTGTGTGCGTGTGTATATTTCTTTCAAACCGCCCAAGCTCCAACACCACATGTGGTAAAAGAATTTGCTAGAGGTTTTCACTTTGAGTGTGCAAGTAATTCTTTGGTATGTCTATGGGATGTGGAGGCAAGTATTATATTGAGAAAATCATGGACATGTTAGATTACTGCATTATCTATTCAGCAGTCAGGTCTGCACTTATTGGGCACCTCCTTACACATTCAGGACTGTGCTGGATGTAATTGATGTAAAGAATCAATTAGTATCTGATATCAAGGAACTATCAGATCCAGATGGGGAGACAAGATTAAAAACATACAGAATAATAAAATTAAGTTAAAAATGTACACAATGGCAAAAACTTAGAGTTTAACATGGAGAAGCTACTCATAAATATTTGTTAAATGAATTAGTTATGCTACATTGTATGAGGTATGCTTGATTTCTTTTTTCTTCCTATCCCCTTGCTATCTAATCCAATAGGAAATTCCATCAGCTCCAAAACAGATCCCTTTTTACCTACTTCTTTTAATTCCATTGTTACCAAGTACACCAAGTCACCATCAACCTTCATTAGGACTGATGTGACAGCTTACTAATGGTTCTCCCTGCTAACAATCTTGTCTAGCCTACATCCATCTACAGCAGTCAGTGTGAACTACTAAAATGTAAACTGATCACTGCGGTCCCTTGAGTTTTAAGAGGGTGGGGAAGGGAATGAGGGAAAAGCTAGCTTGCTTTAAGTCCCTACATGATCTGGCCCTATCTCACCTTTCCATCTTCACCACATATCAACCTCTCTCTGGCTCAGTATGCTCCTGCTGTACTGACCTTCTCTCTGATCTTTAAAGATTTCAAACTTATTCTCACTACAGGGACTTAGCTGTTGCTGTTCCTGTTTTCTGGGATACCTGGCCAAGTTCTTTGTGTGGCTGCTTTCTTCTCATCATTTGTGCGATAGAGGTATCTTTAGAGAGGCCTTCTCTGATCAGCCAATCTAAATTTTCTAATCCCACTCCCAACACACACACATATTGTATAATTTTCTTCATAGAACGCTCTGAAATTACCTCAGTCATTTGTTCATTTGTCTTTGCTTTGTCCTTTTCCATCTATAAGATATATGAAAGTAGTGACTTTTATGTCTTTTTTTACCATGACATTCCTAACACCTGTACATAGCAGACTCTCAATAAATGGTTTGGAATGACTATATAACATGGTATGGAGTGTAGAATTTTCCAGTAGTCAGCAATCTATTTTGGCTGTCAGGGAGAGCATCCTGGAGGAGGTAGATCTTGAACAGGGACAGGAAAAATGAGAATGTTCGGATAAATGCAACAGAAACCGAGAGACATTTTAGGGTGAACAATCACGCAAACTAAGGCTTGGAGGTACAATGTTCAAAGTCCAAGTGGTTCCAGGAAGTGTCTTGCTTGAGTAGAGAGGAAAGTATGATCTGGAGAATCATGTGAAATCAGGTTTTCTGGAGGAGGGTAACCAGCTAATGAGGGACCTGAAGAGACCTGCAAAGAACTCAACTAGAAATAAGGCTTTTGAGCAGAAACGTAACATGAAGAAAGGGGAGAAGAATCTGTAATGGTATGCCTGACAGGCTGAAGAGAGGGGAGCTGAAGTTTTCCCCACAACTAGGTCCCTATGGTACACTGCATACGATTTTCTTATGCCACATATCAAATTATGTCATAATTAGTTTTCTTTGAGTTGATCTCTTTGTCTTTGTCAGATCCTAAGCTTTGTGAGGGCAGGATCTATTGATGAGTTCTCTATGTCTAGCATGGTATCTAACACACGGGAAATGGCATTTAAACGTTTGATTGAATAAATGTGTAGATGATGAAATCCCATTATCTCAGGAACATTTGGCAGCACTGGAAGCTGTTATAGTAGTAGAAGGTCCTGCACATGCTGAGGTAACAAGTGTAGAAAGAATGGACCAGTTTCAAAAACATTTCAGGGGAAATGCCAGTTGGACATGCTGCTACATTAACTACTGAAGATAAAAGATGGAAGAGATTCCAGTGTTCCCAGCCTGAGTGATTTGGGTCGCTATGGGTCAGAAACAACTTGATGGCACACAACAACAACAAGAAGGCAGGGAGGGAGAAGGGAGGTGAGCATACGAATGCAGATTTAGGTTTCATTTGAGTTTACTGGAACCATCTAAGCAGAAATGTCTAATGGTTAGTGACATGCTCTAGAATTTAGACTGGACTATATATTTATATAGGCCATGTCCTGGCTAGTGCCTTCTGGAGTAATTCTATGAAATCAAGCTACTGTTTAAAAAGGGAGGGGAAGAGTAAGAGATAATTGAAAAAGGCATAGTCTGATGAACGTTTGTTTGCGAGATAAACAATGTCCATGGAACTCTACGAGGCTTAGAAATGTCATGTGCCCATCAGCTCAGAGGGAATAGCTTAAAACCAAACAAACAAACAAACAGAACCAGCTCTTTCAGGAGTGATATACCTTAGCTAACTGATTAATGAGAGACTCAAAAGAGGTGACAATGTTTTAAGCATAAATAAATATGCTGACAACCTGACAGATGAGTGGTGGATAAATAAATATAGATAACTGTAAGTTCATCTCAAAAATAAACATTTCTGTGATTTCATAACATGACTCTCGATTTGTTGAGATGAACTAACTGCTCTTGCAGCAAAAGAACTTTTTGTAGAGAAGATACTTTCAATCTGACAGAAGGATACCTGAAGTAATGCAATGATGTCATAGAGTCTATCATTACCAAAAACAAAACAAAAACAAAAAGCTGTTGCTGTCCAGTTGATTCCAACTCACAGTGACCCTACAGGATGGAGTAGAACTGCCCCATACAGTTTCCAAGGAGTGGCTGGTGGATTCGAACTGCCAATATTTTGGTTAGCAGCTGAGCTCTTAAGCACTGCACTGCCAGGGCTCCGATAGTCTATCGTTAGAGCCCTGAAAAACTTTTTCATGGGTAAAAATTCAAACTTTTGTGACAGAATCTGAATGGCTGTTAATACAAACAAGTATGTATTAATCATCTCTGGGACAGATGGCTTCATAATTCCCTGCAAACTTGGACAATCTGTTAGCCTATAAAGACCCACAAAGCTCCTGGCTGCATCTGAAGTGTACTAAATATTATGCTTCCCATGAATTGTTCTTATTAGTGTTATCAAATAATCCCTGTTTCTTTTCTACTCACCTTGATCTCTAATATCTACGTGATTCTTACCTCCTGTATAGCTCATCTGGATTTTGTACTAGTTGCTTGTTACAACTTCTGAGTACCAGATATTACAGCCTGGCACTTTCAATTCCAGAATTCTTATGGCATCTACTTTTTGACTAGGGCCCCAGCCCTCACCTGACAAGCTATGGCATGAATGAAGAGATAAAATTAAGACTTCTGGGTATATATTAGTATTGGGTGTCTATTTTGAGCCTTGCTAGCCTAGTTGAATCACGGAAGTCATGGATGACCCCAGCTATATACGACAGTGTGGCCTTGGAGTCAGGTAGACCTGGGTCGTAATCCTGGCTCTGTTGCTTACTCTCTGTGTCATCTTGGACAAATCACTTAAGCACTCATATTCTCAGTATCATTACCTCCAAAATTAGGATAATAGGAATACTTACCTCATAGGGCTATGGTGAGGAAGATTAACTGAAATGATGTAAGTAGAGCCCTTAGTTTAGTTCCTGACATAGCAAATGTCAGTAAGTAAACAGCAGCTTCCAGTCTTTGTAGTTGTTGCTGTTTATTCTGGGAATAAAGAGAAAGGCCCTTGTTCTCGTTTACCCTATTCAGGTGTTTTTTTTTTTTTTTTTTTTTTTTTTTTTTTGATCAGGTTAGTTTATTGACTGGGATGAGTAATAGAAGGATACATTATTTCTTCCCTGGGAAGAATCCTGCTTCCCTGCATAGGAGATAAAATTAGGCTCCATGAAATTGAAGGGTATTTCATTATAAAATAGCTCTAAAAATATGCAATGCCTGTGAAATGCCAGCTCTCTCAAGACTGAATCATTATAAAATTGTCATCCTGTATCTGAGAGAAGGTTACTGATGAAGATGGGAAACAAAAGTTATTTATTTTATTCTCTCAAAGAGCGTATGATGTATCGTGGGTTCTCCATGAGATGCTGGGATCATGTTCTTAGTACTTAGTGCTAAGTCTAATTTACTTAGTAGTAACCCTATGCAGACACAGTGACTCAGTTCTCACCTGATGGGCTTGCTGTAAGAGCTCCATTCGCTCCTGAAGAATCTGACAGTCATACTCTCTGCTCTTTCTCAGCATCTGCCGCCGTAACTTTTCTACTGCCGTCCTCAGCTCCTCTTGCTGTTTTTCACTTAATAATTCACCAAACTTGATGACAGTTTCTTGCTGCAGAGCATTGTACAAAGTGGCTTCTAGTTCCTGGATTCTCTGGCAATTAGAATTATAAAGGTCTAACTTTGGCACTTAATAGCATTTATGTGTGATGTATGAATGTAACACGTATGTATGCATGTGTTCATGTATGTATTACTTTAGTCTTACAGATCTTAGCAATGGAAGAAATTTCAAAGGTTATGCAGCCTAAATACCCTTCTGATGACAGCTCTTTATAACATGCCATAAGGGTCATGCAGCCAATATATGAATTTCCCTAGTGATGAGGAATTTGTTTTCTTTCTTGGGATCCTATCCATTTCACACACCTTTCATTCTTAGAAAGTCCTTACTTTGTAGTCATCACTGTACCTCTTTTTATTCTCAAATGTAGCGGACAATAAATTTGTTCTCACTTCCATTTGACAACCCTTCAGATATTTAAAGACACCTACCATGGTGGCCATAATTTTAGAATTACTGAAAAGTGGTCCAAGTTGGGACAAAATACTTTAAATTAGAGCTATATTTCATGCACAAATGCCACTTCTCTTCCACATGACAAACCTCTGCACTTGAGGATGGCTTTATGGTGTCCATATTTTTCCTTGAAATAAAAATTGGAAAATATGATAAAAAAAAAAAAGGCTTAGTCTTTGTAATTGAGCCTGTTTTGTATACGCTGAGATTTATGGTGGCTCTAGCTATCGAATGCCTCCTTGAATCTTCTCTCTTTAGGATGAAGGGTCAACTGCCCCTCATGTAGCCACTGACAGAACAGACTTCTAGTCCTCTCCCTGACCCACTTTCTGTTTGTTTGTTTGTTTTAAATACGGTTCAACTACAGTTGCTGAAATCTACAATCTTATCCCCTGTAACTTTGGCAGGGGTGACTGGACATGCCCTGGTGCACGATGTTTTCCTAGGGCTTATCCAGGACTATGCAGATCTTATCTTTTTTAAGTTAAATATGGTTCTCTGAATGAGTACTCAGTACTTTTGGAGCCACATGAACACAGAGCTTACCATTTATAGGTAGGATAGGAATGGATGAAAGGGTGGGAAGGAGGGGAAAAAATCACTTCCATCTTTATTCTCTAAGTGACCAACTCTCATTCTCCCCTTTCCTCATTAAACAATGCTCAGAAACTCATTCATTTTGGAGGGGAAATACCAATTCTTCTTTGTTACAAGCAGGGACTAAGTGCTTCATTCTTTTCCCAAAAGTGAGTCAGGCTGCTTCTAGGAAAGCATTATAAAACCTTCACCAGAAATTCCTTGAAATGTTACTCTTTTAAGTTTGCTCCTTTTCTCTTGAGTCATTACTGTGAATCAATGCAGGGCACAAGGAGAGAAGAAATACAAATTCTAGTCCACATTAGAAATTATGAGATACGAATTTGGTAGAGGGGAATGGACCAAATATAGCCCTCGATCTGCCTAATCTTAAGCAAGAGAGGAAAAGACCCATCCCATTTACTGGCATGGCCATACGTGCTATGGCTGGGTTATGGCAGTTAAGGCCATGGCATTTGGAGTCAGATCTAAACATTACCTGCTTAGCAGCTTGGGCAAAGTTCCTACACTCCTTAAGTCTCAGTGTCCTCATATGTAAAATAGGAATGACAATATTACCTACACCTCATACGGTTGTTGTGAGAAGTAAATGAATGAAAAATATGCATAACAAACACTACATATATTATTGTTCTACCACGAGATTAGCATCCCAAATAATCCATTTTGGTTTAGTAAAATTTATCTTTAATCTACACTGCCAACTAATCTGTCCTTCATTTAACAATATACTATAATTTTTTTCAAAATGAAGTATAATATTTATTACATACTGCAAGAATATTATTATAACAGTCAAGAACCAGGGATATAATTGTTCTAAAATTAGACCTAGAAACCAATGAATAAATGACCATCATGTTAAGGTCTATTCAAGAACATGGCATAATAAAATTAAAAAGGATGCTTTATTCCATAGTGTAGAGTTGCAAATAACCTGGGTGTCATCAATGTTTTTTATACCTACCATATAGGCTTGGTCGAGAGCTTGTTTTCTGTAGTCTAGCTCTTCCTCCAGGTAGCCTTTTATTTTGCAGAATTGTTCCTATAATATAGAGCCATGTTGATAAATATAAAGAGTCAATTTAGTTAAGTCAAAAGTGATTTTACATATATATATATTTTACATATACCTATATATATACACACACAAACATAGATAGATACAGAGAGAGAGGAAGAAGTGATCAATGCTTTCTCTAACTCTACAACAAATCATTAATATTTGTAGGGTCAGAGATTTTGTCTGTTAGACAAACAGTTCAACTTTCAGAGTCTCACACAGGGAATGTAAAAATCAATGGAAAGAAGCATCAAAGATACAATGAAAAACCCACATGGAATGCTCTAAAAGATTTTTATGCCAATCCGAGAGCATATTATTAAAGATAGATTTTTAACAAGGTAAGTGTTAAATGTATCTGTATGACTCTATAGTGATATTATATTTGTGCAGAATATTATGAAATGGAATACAGCAGGGTCGTACAATAAACAAATTTAGCTTACTCAAATTCCATCTGTGTACAATTAGCAAATAGACGCATGACAATTTAAATAGTGGTGGTGATTCTACCCACAATGCCACTCAGTGAGAGAGGATCTGCCCTTGTCACAAAGCCAGTGTGAGACAGGAGATGTAAACCTGATGTTCCCTTGCTTGTCCTCAGCTCCTACGTGTCCCTCGTACTGTGAGCACCTTGCCATGCTGGGTGTGATTTTAGCATTTTAAAATAGTATCTTATGTACAACACGGCCTCAAACGCAAGTCAGTTATTTCTTTGGGTGCTTAGCTGAAGAAACAAAGACCTCTTCCAACACTGGAGGAAAACCTGATAGGGCTGACTTTTGAGAGACTGTATGTCTACATGCAGTAATTTTGTTGGTAACTTTCCTGATTACCTCTAGGCCCTAGTGCCTAGAACAGTACCTGGTACTGGCTGGCTGCTTAATTAATATGTGTACATTTAAAGAATTTTGAAGGGTGGTTTTTGAATACAAACAGTTCTTATATGCCTAGGCATTAGAGCCTAACCTCTTGGTAAAATGTGAACCCTGTGTAAAATACAAGGAAATGACTTTTAAGCTGGGGCATGCTATATAAATGCAAGTTGTTCTTATTATAGGACCTCTAACCTGATAGGAATTCACTAAATGCTTTATAGTAATAATGATGCCATTCAAAGAGAATCTTGTTATAAAATTCTATGCACTGCTGTAAGTTAATAACGGTCAGTTCCTAGACTTGGGAAGTTATAAATCAGAAATGCATCCATAATTTCTGTAATTTTTATTTGAGAATTACATATAGTAGAAAAGTTTAGGTGTAAGAAAGAAAACACCTAACTCAATTTTCTTTAGCTTTATATTTGGAAATATTACAACATACTTTTGGGGAAGAATATAACTTCAAATTATGATATACTTCAGGGAATTTTTTCCCATGCTCTGTAATGGGAAGACTACAAACTTTCATCAGTGCCAGATAAGACTGGTAGAGGTGGCTGTCATCTTCCACTTGCCTTGTAAATTTTCCTTTATTTGTCTGATGCCACAGTTTTGTACTTACCATGTCACTTTCCAACTCCATCATTTTCTGGTGCAGGGCAGCCTCTGCTCCTTCGATCTGCTGGATCCACTAAAGGATAAACAAGACAAAAATGTTTCACATGTTTGCTTGACATGGGGTATGTCTTGTGTGCTGTCAACTAAGGTACTCAGACTCGCCACTTTACACGGCAAGAAGAAGACTAAAGGCTGAAAGGAACACTTAGTGCATTTTTATCACTTAGTTCAGAAGCTAGACTATAATCTTCCACTTGTTCACTCATTCATTCAACAAATGCACTCACTAAAGTCTACCATGTGTCAAGCACTGTGCTCGGTACTAGGGCTGCAATGGGGTGACATGAGTACTAAGTTTTTGCCCTCACTGGAGGACACCATAGGAGGCTTCCTGCTCTGTAACACTTGCTCTGGGATCTGAAGAATGAGTTGGAGAGGATTAGGCAAAAATGAGGGGGAAGAGTGTGACAAGCAGAAGGGACACTGTGTCCAATTGCTGCATAGTTGGAAGGGTGAAAGAAAGAAGGCCAGGTGAAATAGGAAAAGTAAGTTTTCAGTATATGAAAGCAATTCCAGTCAAGTGATGAAGAATCAATTTTGTTAAGTAGAGAAATTTTAAATTACATTAACAAAAAAAAAAAAACTTATCTTTCCTAAGGCTCAAAATTAATCATTCTGTTGTATGGCATCAATGAACACATAAATGAGTTTATGCTTTAAATATGGTGTGACCCTACCACATATATAATTTAATAGAAAAATTATTATAAAGGGGCTCTACCAAGTTAAACATCAGCTTATCCCTTAAGGAAGCACGTGGCATAACCATTAAGCAGTGAGTTTTGGAGCCAGACTACCTTGGCTCTAATCCCAATTCTAGCTCTTCATGGCTATTTGATCTTGCAAGGTTAACTGACTGGATAAGCCTAACTTTTCTTATCTGTAAAATGGGGCTAACTACAATACGAAGATTAAAGGAAGTAATTAACGTTAGGTACTTCTCGCAGTATAATTATTACATGTATAGGTACCTTACAAACTCTAGTTTTTGATTAACTTTTTTTTTCTTGTACTTCTATATTCTTAGAAATGTGCATCACTACCAGATATTTCTTTTTAGTTTATCTGTAATAAATTATGTGCTGCACTGAACATTTCTATATACTAGAGCCTTGATATTCATGAGGGGACACCAGGTCAAATGCCTCCCTGGTTGGAGGAAACGCGGTGAAAGAAAAAAGGTACGATGAGTCAGGAGAGGCGGTAATAGCTCAGTTCTTTGTACATACACATGGCTTCCCCTTGAAACACATTTCAGTAAAAAGCCATGGGTTTCTAGCCTCGTCTACCCTGAGATTAGAAGAACTAGATGGTGACTGGCTACCAATACTGACTGTTCTGATCAGGGCCACAACAAATGGATCCTGATAGAATGGGAGAAAAATGTGGAACAGAACCTCAAATTTTTTAAAAATCCAGACTTATTGTACCAGTTGAGATTGGAGGACTTACCAAGACTACTGCCTTGAGATACTCTTTAAACCTTAAACAGAAACAAACTCCTGAAGTCCCCTTTTAGCTAAATAACAGATTGGCTCACAAAATAAAGAATATTATCTGTGAATACTGTGCTCCTTTAGAAAACATCTATATGAGACCACATAGTCAACAATTACTTTAAAACAAAGATGAGCAGGAAAGGGAACAGGGAAGTCGAACAATCAGAACAGAAATAATGAAAATGCTCATGTACTGTGAAGAATGTTACCAATGTCACTGAAAAATTTGTGTATACATTGTTGAATGGGAAACAAAACTGCTGTGTAAACCTTCACCAAAACACAATAAAATATCATTTAAAAAAATGGCATACACATGTACACAAAGTTATGTGTTTCTTGCAACTGGCCTCATATTGCAATTGCATATTTTCAAATTTTCCTAAAAATTCTTCCTCTCACTTGCTGGTCATTTGTTATTGAGAAACAAATTATTTTTCTGAGGTCATGTGTTTAAGAGTACTGTGAATTCTAAAACCATTCCTGAGGCCAACTCTTCAGACAAAGATTACACTGGACTATGGGACATAAAATGATACTCATGAAGAGTGTGCTTCTTAGCTCAAGTAGCTGCATGAGACTAAATGGGGGCAGCTCCTGTCCAGAGGTGAGATGAGAAGGTAGAGAGGGTCAGGAAATCAGGGGTGGAAAGGAGGAATGTGCTGTCACAGTACAGGGAGAGCAATTAGGGTCACATAACAATGTATGTATAAATTTTTGTATGAGTGACTAACTTGAATTGAAAACTTTCACTTAAAGTACAACAATAAAATTAAATTAAAAAAAAAAAAAAAAGTACTGTGAATTGAAGTAGTTAAGGTCTGGGCTTTAGATCTAGACTTGTGTGTTGGCTCCTGTTCCTTACTACTTGTGTGACTCAAGCTGCAGTTGCCTCATCTGTAAAATGAAAACGTTGCTGTTGGCTGCCATTGAGTCAATTCCAACTCATGGAGCCACTATATGTGCAGAGTAGAATTGTCCATAAGGTTTTCAAGGCTATGACCTTTCAGAAGCAGATTACCAGGCCTGCCTTCCAACGTGCCTCTGGGGGGGTTGGAACTGCCAATCTTTCAGCTAGTAGCTGGGTGCTTAACCATTTGCGCCACCCAGGGACTCCTAAAATGAAAATAGCGGTACCAACAGGATGGTTGTGAGGAACAATAAAATAATGCTTGTGAAGTAAGGTACCTGGACAATAATATGTACTCAATTATTGTCAATGCTATCATTATTTTTAAAATAAAACCACAATAGGATGTGCTTATTGCACTTTGTCTAGTCTCAGTTTCTGGCTAAAGGTCATACTCCCAGGCACGTAAAGTGCTATTCTAATTCAAAATTTCACAAAATTCACAGGTTGGCATTTAGAATTACTTGGAGGTAGAAACTTTTGTCTGTGAATCTCAAAGGTAAGAGGTGACTTGAATCTGTGAATCCCAAAGATTTACACCCAGGGCAATTGCACAGACCAAGAGCACTTTAAGGGCAGGCTTGTGTCTTACTCACCTAGTCTCTCACCTTCTAGCACAGCGCTGTGCACGCAGTCATCACCTGGTGCTTGTTCAACTGAACCCCTACACCTGTCTTATAAAGGAAGCAGGTGGATGTACAGGATAATTCACCATAACTCTAACAGATCTTCTATCTGCTCTGCATACGCTACTTCCTGCTTTTAATAGGACCCTTAAGAAGAAGTTTGGTGCTGTGGTTAAGAAGATTATGGCCTCTGGACACACTCCTTGGGTATGAATCCTGATGCTATCATTTTCTAGCTGTGTGGCCTTGGGAAGTTACCTACCTTCTCTATGCTTCAGTTTCCTCATGTGAAAAATGAGGATATAATAGTACCTAGACTTTGGCAACGAGAACAGTGCCTGGCTCAAAATAAGCACTGTGCAAATGTTAGTTACGGTACATTGTACCATTCCATACAAAACAGGGAATGGAAGATTTTCTTGCAACAATTTAAGTAAATGAGAGGCACACCAGCCTATTTTTCCTTTCTTCCCGCTTCCCAATCCTTACTTTTCATAGAATCTACTTGTTTTTTTGTATCATTAAACTAAGGCAACTTTTCTTGTACTAAAGAATCATATCATTTCATGAGTTCAAATGAATGAGACATGTTGGCTATTGTTGCCAAATAAATGTAGTAGAACTGGTGGTAGAAACTGTGTTTTCTTCATCTTTGTGGCCCTCTTGTGTCACTGGAACAGTGTCTTGTGAACATTCCCAAATTTACTCATTCACTCCTTTAGTAAACATTTATCACCTGTTGTATGTGCTGGGCTGGTGTGAAGAGGTAGGGAAACAAAGCAGGGAAAAATAGACATAACATTTGTCTTGATGGGGCTTATAGTCTAGTGCTGGGTAGATGTAGGGTGTATAACAAAAGTAAATGGGCAGCTACAAAGCAATTGTTCAACGCCATGGTAGTGGAAGCGCTGGTCACTACCGGAACACAGAGAAAGTGCATCAAACAGGGAGGATAAGAAGGCTTCCCCGAGGAACGGAACCGATGTCACTGAACGGTGCATGTTGAAATTTTGAAATGGTGTATCTTTGGCTATATATATTTTCACCAAAAAAAAAAAAAAAGGTCGAGAAGGGAGAGGGTTGACTTGTCGTGGGGTTGTTAACCAATGTCGTAAAACTGTATGTGTACTGACGGTTTAATGAGAAACCATTTGTTCTGTAAACCTTCCCCTGAAGTACAACCAAAAAAGAAATTAAAAAAAGAAGGCTTCCCCATGGGTAGGGAAATCTAATGACTAAGATTTAGTCAGGCAAAGATAGAAAGGGAAGAAGGGAAAACATTTTAGGGAAAGAGAACAGTGTAAAGGCCCGAGAAAGAAGAGAGATATGAGAGAGAGAGAGAGAGAGAGAAGCAAGGCTGGGATCCTAAAAGAATTCGTGTACAGCTCTAGCTTATCTAGTGTCCAAGGAAGAAGTGAGAGATGATACTGGAGGAGTAGGTAGGGGCCAGATCCCAGAAGGTGCTCTTGCCAAGTTCAGGATTCTGGATCTTATGTTTGGGATAATGTAGTACTATGAATTTGTGGGGAGGAGGGCAAAAAAGTGATCAGGTCTGTAAACGGGACTGTTGTTATTGCTGTTATGTGCCAGTAAATCAATTCTGACTCATAGTGACCCTATAGGACAGAGTAGAACTGCCCCATAGGGTTTCCAGGGAGCTGCTGGTAGATTTGAACTGCTGATCTTTTGGTTAGCAGCCCAGCTCTTAACCACTGCACCACCAGGGCTCCTTGTAATTAGGACTGGTCAACTTAAATTGTGAAGGAAGTTAAGTTTTTTTAAAAAAAAGCAAATTGCAGTTTTCATGTCATTCCACATGTAAATAATTCAATATGCATCTCTAACAGATAAAGCCTTTCACATGTTTTGCTAGAATCAGGGTCCAAAAAAGGATCATTTCAGTATTTCTTAAGTATCTTTTTTTTTTTTTTTGGTAATAGTCCTCTTCCTCCCTCACCCATTTTTTCCCTCTTCTTTCTTTATATCATTGCCTTTTGTTTGAGTGACTTAATTGGGTCATTTGACCTGTAGAATTCCCTCATTCCAGATTAGAGAAAGCTGATTGCTTGCCCACAGTTTCATTTAATTTATAAACAGGCTTTTTATGCCTTTGGGAATTAAGCAAACACCTCAGAGAACTTACACAGTTCTCATTTCATCCATCCATGTGCATGTATGTGATTTTCAACCACGCACTGATTCACCAGGCATCCGAATACAACCAGTTATCAGGCTTCTTCACTTGGCTTGTTCCTTTTCTCTCTTCTTGCCATTTACCAAGTTTAGACACAAGGGGGCATGAGCACACTCAATGTTGCTTTTCTCCTTACGTTACCCACATTAAGCTTTCTGAATACGACTGCAGTGAGCCACCACCACCAAGCTGCAAAACCAGCTGGGAACATGTGGTATTTGCACACCAAGGAAAAGTCTATAAAAACAGCAATGCTCCAGTTCACCACCTCTCAACAAAGGCCGTCTTATGGTTGGTTACCCAGCTAGGTAGGGATTGTTTCCATAATGCAATACAGAACACCTTCCATTTTTTAAGAATTACGTATTTTTTAAGGGACGTCAAAGCCAGAATTTATCCATCACCCGAAATCAGTGCGTAGACTCTTTTGTTTGTTTGTGCTCATTCTATCTGGGTTGGATCAGCCCTTAAAAATAACACATTTATTACATATTCAATTATGCAAAGTCATGTGCAAAGACAATGTCTCCTATCTTCTACCCTGCTCTTTAGGTGTTAAACCAGCCAGACACTGAGATGCTTTGAAGTGTTAATATGATTTATTACCTTTTCTGCCAAAGACAGCACAGTGCTGGCCTGAATTATAGCCACTTGTTCTTCATTTCGTAAATTCTGTGAAAAGAGAGAGAAAGAAGGAAGCAAAGAAAGAAAGAAAATAAGCTAAAGGCATTTATAATATTATTTACACTATCAAAAAAAACTAACTGCCTGCCAGAGACACTGCTATATATGCCTGCATGAGACTGTAAAAAATGTTGTCTCGGTTTGGTAAAAATTCTTAACAAAGAGTAATTCAAAGCTGGTAAAATATATATTAAATGTGATTTTTTATATATATCTAATACTGACTTGATTTTATAGTTCACTGTAAGTATACTTCATTAATATTCATGTTATGAGAAAAGCAGAAACCAAAATGAAATAAAGAGTGGTCTCTTCATAGCAGTTTGATGTGATTTTAATGGATTCTGTTCTCTCCTCTGATAATTTTTCAAGGGAAAAAAACAGTGTGACTGCTTCAACCCTGGAGACCTACATGCATCACCCATCTGATACCTCAATGAATGGTCCTCCCACTGAATTAATACACCTTGACCCCACCTGGAAGGTGTTTTCAGAAAGAAAAGGGCTTATAGCTTTCTGGTCCATTTTTATGGAGCTGCCACCAAACCTACTATTTAGCAGTATTTGCAACTGCATGACTGATTAATTTCACGCAGGATGCCTCCAGGCAACAACAGTCAGATGGCAATTAGTTTTAATCACTGCAGATGTGGCCAGTCAGTATTCCAATCTGAAACTGGCTCATGGAAAGAAAGGACTTTACCAGGTCCCATTTCTGGCACTACTACATAGAGATTCTTACAACCCTTTCTTTAGCCAAGTTGCTTGATAAACTGTAGAAAGCCTCCAAGGAGCTGCATCCTTAGGTGACCTCAGTATCTCACGTGCTTTTATTTTACACATGATGCATTTTATTGGCAAGGATTTCTTGCCCCCTGTTTAGGCAAATTCACATCTTTACTGCATTTAATCAATTTATTACTTACCCCATTATCACCCAAGATATCCAGCTGCTTTATCAGATCAGGAATGTTCACATCCTGCAAGATCAAGGCAATACGTTGGAATCAAGGACACAAATATGGCTACCATTTCATCAGTGCTGGGAACTCTAAGTCAGAGAAGACATTTTAAGGCCTGTACTTCCTTGGGTTGTTTCAATCAGGCAGAGCTGGTTTTAAGTTTCTACTCTGCTTCTTACAAGCTGTGTGAACTCAGGCAAACTACTTAACAGTTCATTCTAAATTTCTTTAGTTGCAAAATGGGGAAAATAAATACCTCCATCACAGGCTGATCTTGAGGATAAAGATTGTGTGTGAAAGAGTTTGGCATGTAGAAAGGACTCAAAGTATTTCTTTTTTTTTTCAATTATGAAAGATTTTAGGCATAAAAAAAAGTAACAGGTAATAACATAAAAAATCAAATTCATTCTAATTAATGGGATTCTGACCTGGCTGAATTTTGACTGTCATGTGTAAAACTATAATACAGTTCCATTTTTTTAGGCATTTGGCATTGATTTCATCCTATGGAACACAGGTGATTTTTCCTATATTCCTTGAGTCAGTTTGAAGTAGCTGAACCCCATTTGAAAGAGCTGCCTTGGATATAAGTTATACACATTGGATGAGGTTGTTTGTGATTTACCTAAGAAAAAACATCTAAGGAAAAGACAAAGGAAGTTGCTTTACATTTAATTAGAGGTGAATCAAAAATTGCTTTGGTTTAAATATTTCCATGCAGCCCAGGGAGCCAGAAGTTTAAACTCTACAAAAGTGGTTTAACAAACCAGCACAGTTTTATTACCTCATCCCCCTACCCCTCCTTTTACGTCATTAATATTACTTTTTCCTCATACTCCTATTCAGACAGCAGTATAGCAAAGTCCTACCACCAGGAAAGGGGAAGTCTACATCAATCTCATAGGTAAAAAGAAAAGGCAACTAAAGCACGTGGGTTTGGCAGCTCAGAGTGGGAGCAGGAAGGGCCATATAGAGGGTAGTGGGGAAACCTGGCAAAGCAGGAGGCTCTCTAGCTTTACCTCTGGAATAGATTTTTATAATAGGATTTCACTACTCTGAAGTACAATGTATTTGCCAAGAGAGAGAGCTCCACCTGAATTCAACCTTGATATTTAAAATGCATTACAATATCACTAAAGATAGAATTATATGTTGTCCAAATAAGCAATACGTTGTAAACTCGAAGTCTCTCTAGGAGACAAATTCTCCCTAAACTAAATACATCAAAAGAGATGGTGAACTAGATGATTTTAAGGTCTCTTAACTCTTAACTTTTCTAACTCTGAAATTCTGTGAGTATAATTCCACAGCATGTAGAATAGCACACAATGGAACTCAACAAATACTTTTTTATCTGGAAGAACTCTATGTTTCTTGAAGTATTAAATTCATTTACTATTTCCCCTGAATAACTGAAAACTTTGCACATGTAATCAGGAGGGACCAGTCTCTGGAGAAAGACATCATGCTTGATAAAGTAGATGGTCAGTGAAAAAGAGGAAGACCCTCGATGAGATGTATTGACACAATGGCTGCAACAATGGGCTCAAACATATTAATGATTGTGAGGATGGTGCAGGACCGGGCAGTGTTTTGTTTCGTTGTATGTAGGGTCGCTGTGAGTCAGAACTAACTCGACAGCACCTAACAACAACAACAATTGAAAATAATTGTCTTAATATATCTTTTGATTCTGGATTATTCCTTACATTGCTGTACTCTAAATAATCATGGCTTCCTGGGTTCTTTGCTGTGACCACTCACACATACGTCACACATTTATTTTGTTCATGTTCTGTTGATTTTTCTAATAGATGCAGCTATATTCATTTCCTAAGTAGCTTGGATTAAAATGACTTCTACTGAGTGAAAGACAAAATAGTCATGACCAACCTCCCATCTCTCCAATTCTAAGTTTCTCTAATTTTTAAAAATATAAAAAATTAAATCTCTACCTACCTTGACACCTTCTTTCATACAGTAGATCTGTAGCGCACTCACACCATCTGAGAATGGGTGAATTTGTAGATTAAATGGAGGGGATCGTCTCTCTCTTTCCTTGAAATACAGCAAAGGATATATAGAAATTAAAAAAAAAAAAAGGCAACAACTGATTAAACAGTAAACTAGTTGTTTGTGTATTTTCTTTATGCTATTTCAGCAGTTTATCAATACGTCATTTGGCAACAAAAAAAAAAAAAATCAAACTCAAAAGGTTCATGCTTAAATTTAATGAAAAAAACTGATTAGTCAACTAAGAGGTATGAGAGAAGAATTTATAGATGGTGTCATCGTTCCTGCAAATTTTTAATCCAGGAAATGTATAAAGTGTAGTTCCAATTTAAACTGTATGAATATTTAGAGCTTTCAGATGTCACAAAGAGTGGTCTTGCCATGAAGTTTTATGGCAGCTAACAGTCTTTTGCATATCCAATCCACTCAAGCTTTATCAGATATGTGGGCTACAAAAGATGACTTACTCTTCTTCACTCCTAGCATGCCCAATGCTAACTCTATCCAGACCTAATATGAAATAACTTCAAGAAGAAATAGCTGGTAAAATAACAGAAAAACCAAATGAGAATTTTTCTTATTCTTCACGTGTCAACATGAGTTCAACCAGATTCCACATGATATAATCAAATTCTGATATGATTTATATGCTATATTAAAAAAAAAAAGAAAAGCTGAACTTTGAAATTTAGGAACTAATTTGACCAAGGTAGTTCCTAAAACAAGTTAACCTTGTTTCTTAGCCACCTTTTGCATAAATGCCTATGGACTAAAAAGTTTACTTATAAATCCAAGCATCTAATGATACTATAAAATATTTTTGCATACATCACATATTGAAATACAATTCTTGAAGTATTATTTTTGATGAGTCAAAATTCAATGAAAGATGGGAATGATTATTTAAAAGCAATGATATGGATAAGGTTTGAAGCCAATTATTTATATTATTTTTTTAATTATGCATTTTTCTTGTTCATAAAGATAGTGGTGTTAAAAAGTACAGTCTCTGACCAAACACTTCTCAGCTGCATCCAAGTTTTTCCACTTACTAGTCACGAGAGACAGGCAAGTTATTTAATCTCAGTTGCCTCATCTATCAAATCTTGGTTGATAGGTTCAAATAATAATATGCATGTGAAATTTTAGTTCATCACTTAACACAAAGTAAGTGCTCAATGCCGGTTAAGAGCTATGATTATTTTTATTGTTATTATCATTTCCTTACTTCTAGCTCTAGGTTTCGAAACTCCAGCAGCTCGTTCTGGTCTCTGGCATCCTGTAGTTCCTGTTGTAACCGGTGATTTTCTGCCTCTTGTTTTTCTATCTAATAAAGCAAACCCTTACATTAGGTGAGCACTGCAAAAAGCACCTACCACTTTGCAAAGCAAGCATGGATAGCATTCATTTACTCAGTGAATAAATTGTCTAGACCATAAAAAAAAAAAACAATCCCAAGTACATGTAAATAGAACAAGTCTTTGGCTTTCTTCCTAGGTACCCTTTGGTTGAGTTTTGGTCACAGAGAAAAGTGTGGAGGACATGTCCATTCATTAGGGTAAAGTCTCAAGATGCTGGGAACAGTGAATCTGAGAGTACTGACTATACTCTCTTGTGGTGGGTTGGGGATGGTGTACTGGAAACAGATTTAAAAGTATATACAGAAGAGATTAACACCTCTTATTTGGGAATGTTCTACAGTTACAAGTTGTTAGAGAATTAATTTTTTTAAAAATCTCTAATCCTATACAAAACTTCGCTACTTCCAATTACCTAGAGAATAAAGCCAAATTCCTTAATGTTAAAAACCTTAATAATCTAGTCGCCACATACGTTTCCAGTTTCTTCTCTACACACTCATACACTCACATGCACTCATGCACACACTAGAAGCTAGAACTCTTGATTTAGCCTATGAACTGACTGCCCATGAGTTCTATACCTGCTCATCTCTATGTCTGGGAAGGGCTCCCCTATCCTTTTTATGTAAGTAAATCTTACACATCCTTGAACACAAAGCTCTAATGTCTCCTACCATAAGAGCCTTCTCTGGTCTACCCATTCAGAAGTAACACATTTTCCTTCTGTTTTCCTGTAGGACTTTGTATCTCTAGCATAAAATGCATGCCTGATGAAGTCTGGAGTTAAGTTAGTTACAAACAAGTGTTCCTCCCCCTATAGACTGAGTCTATATCTGATTTATCTTTAGATTTTAAGGGATCAGATAATCTTCATGAATTTTAGTAGGTTTTAGGCTGCCTTTGATATTAGCTATGAGTTGGAATTGACTCGATGGCAATGGGTTTGGTTGGTATTAGCTGGGTAGGTAGGTCTTATGCACAATAACTATTCAAAATCTTGAATTTAAAAACAGGATTTATCATAGATAAATAAGATTTATCATAGGATGAATTTTACTTCCCCAAATATTTATTTATTTTCAGTTCTTTTCTCCTTTTACTCAAGCACAATTATTCTCCTTTTAGCCAAAAGGTATTAAAACTAAAGGAAATCAGACAGAAGATGTATGGAGATTACTTCTTATATGATAAAGAAATGTAGTATCACTTATTCCCTGTAGCATCTCCAAGACCATAAAAATCCTGTTTTTCTCATAGCCTCATAATATAGGAAAAAGTATAATAAAGATGGGGAAATAGTGAGAAATTAGGTGATGTTAATTAATGTGATCAGCTCAAGTTTTTTACATTAGGTGTTTGGGGTCTAGTGAACTTTCAAAAGTTTTTAGAAGTTGGTTTAGATCACAAAGGGCATTTTAATCTCTAGACTCTTAGATTGGGATCAGTGATGGGATATTTGGGGAAGATTGCTGGTTCTGGTGGTTAGCATTAGTGATTAGATCAGTGGTTCCTGGACTGCAATTCATAGACTAGGGTCAATACCTGATGAAGTTTCTTTATAGGGACCCTTAACCTTTCCAAGAATACCAGTACTAGATGCTGGAATATTGATCTTGGCTCCCCACTTTACACATCAGCTCTGTTCTGTATCATGTAGAGGATGCAGTACGATGTCCTAACTTTGCCAGACTTGAGAGAGAAAACTCAGACACAAGGACAAGGCTTTTCTTTCTCTTTCTCATGCCTTTGAAGGTGTGGTGGTTATTTATTATTATTATTACTTGTCAAAGGTAGAAGATATTGGTATAAATAATCCTAAAATAATTAGTACATAACTTTAGATTGACCTATAGAATCATTTCCTTTATCCAAATGAGTTTTCAAATTCTGTTTTTGTCCAGGATAATACAAGATTATTTTGTAAACTTTCACTTAATTTGTGGAAGGTGAATAGCAAAGGAAAAGCCACTTTTGAACTTAATCTGTTATGTTTAATTGCCCCAAATCAAAAGCTTATGTTCAGATAACCAAAATTTATATTTACTGGACCTACATCATGCTTCTGTATATTGTTTTGTTGAAAAACTTCCTGGAAATGTTGTTTTGTGCCTTGGATGCATCTAAAACTTTTTTTTAAATTAAGAAATATATATAAACAGCCAAGTTTAGCAAAAATATTAGAAGTGAGAACATTGTCTATGTTAGATTGCAGCATGGTTTTGGAGCCATATTCTGTCACTTCCTTGCACAAAATAACAAGTCCTATTCATAGAGCATTTTTTGCCAATGGACAACAACATAGCATGTGTGTGCGGGTGTGTATATATATATATACATGTACAATAGATATACAGTATATATATATATATATATATACATATGGTTAACAAATCCATTGGTTTCAGGGAATCACATCCTTTCAAGTCTGCACAACACCCAGTGCAGAGCCATGCACACGTGCCACTTAACTGATGGTGATGGCAGTGACAGGGATGCAGTTGAGCACGTAGCAAGGAGAGTACAGCGCTGGAAAAGCCTCCCCTTCCCCTGGCCCCTGTGCCACTCCTGAGCACAGCCCCTGCTGCTCCTGGATCTCTCATCATTTTCTCATCTGCCCCACTAGGGTGTTGTGCCCAACATACCTTTTCTAAAAGCTCCTGGTTTCTCTTAATGAAAAGTTGTTTATCTTCTACCCAGTGTGAATCCTGTTTGACAAAGAATATTGCGCAGTCAGCATTTCAGAGTGGCATGAAAGAGCATGTGTCATCAAACCACTTTGCCAGAGCTGTGTTCTTTTCACCCAGTTTGCTTGCCTGTCAATGACTGGCAAATGACACCCACCCCTTCTAGTTCCTTCTTCAAAGACACTGGGGCCAAAGTTGCCAGGAAAATTTAACCCCCTTTGAAACCCTGGTGGCATAGTGGTTAAGAGCTACAGCTGTTAACCAAAAGGTCAGCAGTTTGAATCCACCAGGCAGTTCTACCCCGTCCTATAGGGTCACTATGAGTCACAATTGACTCGACGGCAATGGGTGTGTGTGTTTTGTTTTGTTTTTCATTGTCACTCACTATCTCTGCCTTTTCCAGTCTGAAAAATCCAGGACCAGCCTTCTGGGGACTCAGAAGTGACCACACAGGCAAGAAGTGAAAAGGGTCAGAATGCACACAGGCTAGATACATATGGATGAAAAACATTACAATACAGAACCATAAATGTAGCATAGAGGCAAAGAATGCAGCTGGAGAGGTGGGTCCTTATCTTGGCGGTTTAGACAACGCTAGGCTATTTGCACAGGGCTCTTCTTCTGGCATTCCCTTGCTAGTCCAACCTCACTCATGGTTGTGGCTGGGCTCATACTTTGGCCAGAAAAGCACCACAGACAGAAACATAAAGTTGAACATTCTGATACAGTTTGGAAAAAGGTCACTATGGAGAGCCAAGCCAAGTCCTGGATGCTGCTCGTGCAGAGCAGTCTACAGGATGGTCAGATTGCATTGTCTGCACCTGCCGAAGTTCTAGCAACCAAATGCCTACCTGTCCTTTCTGAGCCAGAGTTGCTTCCAGATCTTCAATTTTGGCTTTGTATCTTAGCACCTCTGCTTGCAGCTGTTCTTGGGCCTGGTGAAATAAAAATTCCAGAACTTAACAAGTAAAATGATAATGCTTTTTCCCCCTCCCCTGCATGTCCCTAGAACTTAAATCAAAAAGGAAAAAAGGGGATTTTCTTATGACAAAAAAAAAAGAATCTTTGTAAACCATCTTTGTGATCCAAATTCTTCCTTAAATATTCAGTGGCTCTCTTTACCCTCAGGCTAAAGTTCAAACTCCTTAGCTTGGCATTCACAAACTCCCATTATATTTCCAATCTTCTCCCACTAATCTTAAACACAAAGTCCACCCCTTATCTTCTGGTGATCTCCTTGTTTCCTAAATATGTCTCGTAACTCTCCACATCTCTCTTTGAACGAAATCCCATCTTGGAAAGCCTTTCCCCATTTTGTTTCTCCAAAATTTTTCCATTCTTTCACAACCAATTTTGTACCCCATACTGTCATCTTTTCCATTTGTTGGCAGCTTATGATAGTCTCAGCTATGAATTCATGAATATGTCCTTATCAAACCAACGAGTTTGGAGATCACCAACCAGTGATCTTACAGATGAAGAAACAAGTCTAAGTGGGTTTGAATAATGTTTCCCAAAGTCACAGAGCATTTATTGTCTCTATCACTTTCTTGGGTTTAAATACTTGGGGAATATTAAAATAGTTATAATACAGATATCTCCCTCCTTAGATTGTAGGCAGCATGACTCTGAGCGTGATTTCAAACACTAATTTTTGTATAGTATTCAAACGAAATAACTCAAATATATGGAAATACAAAAATAATATAAGTAACCTACATACCCACCAGCCAATTTTGTAAAATCTTCATATATTTCCATATTTAATCCTATGTATATTGGACACATTATGCTAAAATACAGTTAAAAGCCCTACGCACCACTTTAGAGCTTGTCTCCATTCTTTCCCAAAGTTAACCACATTCCTGAAATGGATGTTTATTTTTTCTGTGCATAATGGTATATGTAGATGTGAGTAGTCATTAAACTACATATATATATACATATATGCATATATATATAGTTATATATACATATATATGTATATATATATACACACATATATAAAATACTGTTTTGAATGCTTTAAGCCTTATATAAATGTACCATCCTCTGTATGATAAGTTATTGCATCTCTCAAATCATATTCTATATGATAACTTATTGCTTTTCTCTAACAATATATTCTTTGAGATAAATCCTTGAGGTTTATCTCTGTTGATATAGTTAGCTCTAGTTTATTTATTTAACTGCCATTTGGTATTGCATTGTATATATTACAAAAACCAAAACCCAAAAACCAAAGAACGATTGCCATTGAGTCAATTTCTACTCATGGCAACCCCAGCGTATCATAGTAGAATTGTGCTCCATTGGGTTTTCCGTGGATGGTGTTTTGGAAATAGATTGCAAGGCTTCTCTTCTGAAACATCTCTGGGTGGACTTGAACCTAGAACCTTTCGCTTAGCAGCTTAGCATGTTAACCATTTGTATTACCCAGGGATGACTCTACTGTATGAAGCTATCACAAATTATTTATTCATTCTAGTATTCAAAAATGCTAAGTGATTTGCATTTCTTTTGCTATTATAAACCAAGCTGCAATGTACATTCTTGAATGTGTCTATTTAGGTATATATGTAACAGTTACTCTAGGGTGTGTTTCAGGCAAGAAAATGCTAGGTTCATCATATATACACTTTACCATTAAATAATGCCACTCTTCAAAAGGATGAAACAATTTATACTTCTTCCAGTCACGTATGATGGTTCACAATGCTTCATGTCCTCTCCAAAACTTAGTATTGTCGGATATATTATTTTCTGCCAATGTGACAGAAATTTGCCAAGTGTAAAATAATCTTTCATTGCTATTTTAGTTTGTGTTTCCTTGATAATTAGTAAACATGAGTACTTTTATATGCTTATGAGCCTCTTCAGAAAATTGTCTTTTGTATTGATTTGCTTATTCTTCTGTTAGGTCAGTTTTCTCCATAAAGTATTGCATTTCTCCTAAAATAATTCTTTGGTATCATATATCCATCTCTCTATATTCTTCTATCTATCTTATCTATCTATCTATCTGTGTGCATATAGTTTTTGACACTCTTCTTACTATGTAGCAAACTTTCTATTTCATGTCATTTGTTCTAGTAATTTGTTTTTAGATTATCTTGAATTTTCTGTGAAAAATTAGTTTTCTTCTTTCCTGCCCTTACACATATTTTTTCTTGTATTATGATATGGATTGGCCCCTTAGTACAGCATTGAATAAAATCAGCAATGATAGGTATTCTTTTCTTATTCTTCATTTAAGGAGAATACATCTATAAACCACTTAATATTATACTCAATCTTATCAGCTTAAAAAAAAAAGTCTATTCTTAATCTTGTTATTATTTCTTTAAACTTTGAATGGGTGTTGGCTAAAATCTATTTTTTTCTTGTATCTAATGAAATGATTATATAGTTTCATCCTTTAGTAAATTACAGTAAATTAACATTATTGGATTCTTGAATGTTGAATTATATTTGCATTTTTAGGAAAATCCAAACTTGATCATGGTGTATGTATGCGTGTTTTAATATACATTAATGAATTTGATTTGTTGATATTTTCTTTAGGATTTTTGCGTCTATATTCATAAGTAAAGTTGACCTATAATCGTCATTGTACTCTCCATTTGTAGGTTTTATATCAAGTTTATACTTGCTTTATAAAATAAGTTGGGAAGTGTGCCCTCCTCCCCTTATATTTTTATTAGCAGGAAGACTTTGCATAATATTAGTAGTATCTGCTCCTTGAATATTTGGCAGAACTCAACTGTAAAACTAAGAATGAAATTTATTTTGTGGGTAGATATTTATCTAGTGGTTAAATTTATTTAATTGTTATAGGTCTATTCAAAGTACCAAGTTTTTTTTTTTAATTTAATTTTGTAGGTTATATTATTTTTTAGAAATTAATCTATCCATGTAAATTCTCAATTTTATTGGTGTAAAATTTTTCACAGTATTTTCCTTTTTAAATAATCCTATTGTTTTTGGGAGTTACAGGACCCTTTTCATTCCTAATATTTTTTGTATCTTTTCCATATTTCTGCCTTTCCAGAACTTTTGTATTTTATTAAAATTTAAAATTAACTATCTTTTGTTTTCATTGATTATCTTTCATCTATATTATCTATTTTTGCTTTTCTACTTGCTTAGAATTTACTCTATTGTTCTTTTTCTAACACCTTGACTTGTGTTAATTTTGTTCAGACAGTAAGTTTTTTTCCACTTTAATGACCATAGATAGTGCTTCCAAGTTTTATATCACTTTTGTTAGATGGGGAAATCAAATGAGAGAAAGGGGATTGGTTTCTGCATTATTGCCTTTCCAAAAAAAAGGCATATGCTATTATTTTGGCTGCTCAATGCTATGTTGATAAGAATGCTTAGTAAATACTGACAATGAAAACCAAAAATATTACAGTATTAAACCATACACATGAAGGCATAGATATCAACACCCCTTTTAGAAAAATCTTGAATGATTGCTTGCCTGTTTACTCCAAATCACAGTGTTTAACACGTTTACTCACTTCGTGTATGTATGTTACCATTTAAAAATACATAACTGTGAAATATGTTCTTTTTCACTAAATAACTAACAGGGGTTCCTATAACACTCCTCAGCATACTACACCTTCCAAAAAGAAAGTGGAAAAAAATCACCAGGTGATCATACCCTCCTCTCACTCTACATAAGTTACGGCGTGGTGGTTAAGACTCTGGAGTCAGGAGGACTAGGTTCATATTCTTGCTTTGCAACCTTATGTAAAAAGTTTAACCTCACTAAATGACATTTAACTCCTCTTAAGCTATTATTTCCTCTTCCGTAAAAAAGGAGATAACAATAGTATCTACTTCATAAAGTTGTTTTAGGAACATGAGGTAATGTGTGTAAAGCACTTAGCACAGTGTCTTGAACACAGTCAATGCTCACTAAGCGTAAAGTATTCGTATTACATTTGCTTCCTTTTTTTTTTTCTGAAATAGGTTTATGAGGGGCAGTCGTGACACAGTGGAAAGAACATTTGACTCAGTAAATATTTGAATTGGAATCCTACCTTTGCCGCTTACTAGCTGTGTTATCTTGGGCAATTCAATTAATCTCTCTGAGCCTCAAATTCCTCTTTCATAAAATACCTGCCTTTGAGGGTTGTCACAAGGATTCAATAAGACATTATCTGAGACAATCCTTGGTAGGTTGTCAATAAGCATTTGCTGTGTGCTTATTAACTAAGAAAAGAAACTGGCTAACCACCGCCTTTGAAAGATAAATTTCTTTCTCCAAGCAAGAGACCAAAAAATGGATTATCAAAATTCAATATTGTTTAGCTTTGAAAATGTTAAGTTTTCAAATAGCAAGAATAAAAACTATATACCCAACTATCTTTAAAGGAATAACAGCATCGATCTAAGCTGGTTCTAATGTTTCTAGATCCAAGGTTTGTTGACATAAAAGATGATACAACGATTCAAAAGCAGCAGAGGAGAGAACGGTACAAGGAAAGCTATCCTATTGATATTTTTAGCTCCACGGTATTTTAATGCTGCGACTGCTGCAAGCCAGCTGTGCACTAACCTTGGCTTCCCTTTCAGCATCGATGATACCTCCAGTCTGCTCCTGCAGGAGGGCATATGCTCTTTGGAGGGCCTGGTATTCTTTCGTTAATTGTCGAAATCGTAGCTCAGATTCTTCAGCTGCTAAACTCTATAGAGTTTAAGGAAAGACAAAAAATAATTATGCTATGGTCAGGTCCTTTGCTGAATGTGAAATATTAACATTTGTCCACTTTTTAAAGAGATGTTAATGGTTTGTTTGCTTTTGCATTGTTTGATTTCAGTTTTAACTCTAAAGTGTGCGTATGGCCACAAATATTGTAACTGTTCAAGATGAACACTGTAGAAATACTTAAGTTTTTATTTGAATAAAAAAAGTATTTGCTTAGTTATACATTTCTGATTATTACCCATTTGGGTTTGGATTTTACAATCTGAATCCAAATTAGAGAACTGATACTCAGATTTTGGATTCAAATTTGGAAGAAAATGATACTCAGAATTTTAATCTCATATTTTTGTCAATACATTCATACAGAGCAACTTCTTCCCCAGATAAATTATAAAAAACATAGTTTTAAAATTTTAGGCCTTAAACTTTAGAGCATAACAAAGTCACCAGGGGATTTTGTGAAAAATGCAGATTTGCAGGGGGCGGGAGGGGAAGACTCTACTTTCAAGATCCTGAGTCAGGAGCTGTGTTATCGGGTCCAGAGATTTTCATTGTAACTGAACCCCTCAGATCATTCTGATGAAGATGGACCACAGGGCATGCTTTGCTAAACACTATCTTAGACTGTATCCAAAAGCCGTTCAAGCTTATTCTTTGGTTTACACCTTCCCTAAATGAAGTATTTGGGGAAGTATCTTTTATTTTGAAAAAAGTCTTCAAGTTACAGAGCTGAATTGTAGAGAACTTTCTATAAGGGTTACCTAACATAAGGGAAGCTATTTTCCAAGAGGTAACAAAGTGAAGAGTGGTTTCAAAATTGGTCACTATTAGTAGACCATTATGTGTTGTTCATGAAGGAAACAAAAAGTGAAATGTATTTTCTCCCCTTAAAAAACAACTTGATGACAACATCACAAAACACTAGAGAAGTGGAAAAGCTTACTTCATCCAAGTCATCATCAGGAGTAGCTGGTGTTCTGTCTGTTCTAAATGAGGCCATGGATGATGTCTCTGAATCCATGGAGTCTTCATCATAGCCAATAAATGGGTCCAAAACAGGTCGCTGATGGAGGCAAAGTACATATTGACAGGCACAAATAAAATTGGAAAAAGTTGGCATCCTAAAAAAACACTATCAACTGGCATAAGTGTAAATGAACATAGAAAACATGAATTCATTAATGCTTCTTTGATGAAATAGAAATATTAGGCATGAGCATAATAATTCAAGCAATGTTTCACTTGTGATATGTTCAAGGAAAATTCATTAATACTTGGCTTTCTTCATAGAAATATTGGAGCTTTTTTTAACATTACATTTTATGCCATGAGTTTATGTAATTTAGGCTTTCCAGTATTTAAAGTATGATCAAGCAACTCTGAAAGCCTAGGCATCTGTGTGAAAGGAATTTTCAGATCATAAGTCTTATCATCCAATTTTATATCCAAATCGAAAAATGTATTTGGAAAAGAACAAAAACAAACAGAAAAACTAAAAAACAAAATTTTGTGAATTATAAGAGGCTATACATATGTTGATATGATGAGAGTATCTTTATCACTAATATTTTCCAAGCTAAATATGAAAATACATTAATTAGTTATAAGGTGGGCATCAGACTCTATTCAGTAGAAACATCAACTCATATGTTGATGTCTTTTTAGAGCTGACTCTCTAAATTGTCAGATAATCCTTTCTACATCAAACCTAGTGGCTTCTCTATTCACAGAAAGACATCTGGTAGAATTGTCATATTAAATCAGACCCTTATAGGTCAAAATCCACAGCACAATCATTTTTGGACTTCTGAGAAATGACAAGAGAAGAGACTGTCTTCTAGCAAGTAAAGCCCATAGTTTGCTGCAGTTCAGAACATCTGATTTATCACATCTTCGAAGGAAGATTCTTTGGCAAGCCTCATCTCTTTGGCTGCGTTTGTGGCAAATGCATGATGACCTAGTTTTCTCATTACCTTGATTGGCTTGGAGCTTCTTCTATGCTTTCTCCTACGAATGAGCTTTTCTCGGTCCTGGAAAACAGATTAAAGGACTTTTCAGATTTAGAGTTGGTACATATTTCCCAACAGTTGTTTTCCTCCTAAGGCATATTTCTGTTTAAAGTAAGATTATGTTTTATAAATCTTGGCAAATTTTGGGTTTGATACTTAAATACTCAAAGTAAGAATATTCTATTGCTCATCTATGTGGATCTGAGAGCCTCACAACAGGAAATGTGCTGTGTTAATCTAATCAGAACCCTTTGTTTTACACTGGCAAATTAACCAGCTCTGAAAATAATTACTCATATTCTCCCAAAGCAAAGTCTTTCCGTTTTCACAGACCCAAATTACTTCAAGCGTTGAAAAAGTGAACATTTCACAATTACATAAAACCTTATTATTTTCATTTAATCATTTGAAAGGCATCAAGGGCTACCTTTTGACTATTCTTGGATCCCTGCTCTTCCTTGAAGATGGAAACAAAGGGTCTACTTGTTCTCCTGAGTCACCTAACTTTTTTTTTTTTTATTCTCATTGGAATTTTCTGGGACACTAAAAGAATATCTAGAAACAATTATGGATTTCTAGAGTCCTTATTGTTATAAATAGAGATTCTCTTGGAATTAGGAATTGATCTACACAGCACTCTATGTAGTTACTGTACAAATACCAAAGGAGATGGAACAAAGATCACTTATGTCTCCCTTTAAGACTGGTTGATGTGCCTAAACAACTCAAAAGTCTATAGGAAACCCACAGCTTAATCTCAAGATGCTCAAAGCCAGGCAAATTCCCAGACTAGCGCATCTGTGAGATGTATGAATTACCAAGAATATGGAAGCAGACTGAGGGGCATAGAACTTCAGGAGATCACATTTGATAAATAATCTAGCATAACTGAGTAAATGAGGTTTAAGCTTTTCACCATTATATGTGAAAATATTCTGATCATGTAAGCTCAATTTATCTGAAATTTTAAAATTTATAAATTATGCACTTAGATTACCCTCTTAACATATGCATTATAACATATACTCAACATAGACATTTTAAAAAGGGTAAACCATAAGTGATTACACACAGAAGTTAAAATCTTTCCTTCCATCAGTGGCAATGAATCTACTTGCTCACCCTACTCTGAAGAGCATTGCCAAAATCTCCCCATCATTAGTTCCCAACTCTCTAGATCTTGGCTTGGTCCTGAACTGAGAGGGACCATATATGTCATTCACAGAATAAAGATAGAGAGGCAGAGTGGAAAACCCAAAGGCGTCTAGAGGACTTAGTCCACTTGTTGGTAACACATACCTTAGCCAGATGCAAGTGGGAGTAATAACTGTTATATCTACTTTGAAACCAAAACCAAACCCAGTACCATTGAGTCAATTCTGACTCATAGTGACCCTATAGAACAGAGAACTGCCCCATAGAGTTTCCAAGGAGCAGCTGGTGGATTCAAACTGCCAACCTTTTGGTTAGCAGCCAAGCTCTTAACCACTGTGCCAACAGGGCTCCTTACCTACTTTAGCAGGTACTAAAGTATTGGTCAGAAAAGCCAAACTGGAATTTTAGCTCTGATACATAATTATGCTGTTGTTCTTTCAACAATTATTTATTAAACCGTGACTTTGTGTTAGACATAGAGCCCTGGCGGCATAATGGCTAAGCGTTTGGCTGCTAACCAAAAGGTTGGCAGTTCAAATCCACCAGCTGCTCCTTGGAAACCCTATGGAGCAGTTCTACTCTGTCCTATAGGGTCGCTATGAGTTGGAATCAACTCGATGGTAATGGGTTTGGTTTTTTTTGGTTATGTGTTAGACATTGTACTAGGTGCTAGGGTACAAGAAGCACATGGTCCTGTCAATGTAGACAAAACACTTGATCTCTGAGCCTTAGGATCCTACTACTGGAGGGCAATTATAACATACACACAGATACCTTACCTACTTATACAACAATGCATTTGGAAGTTCTTTGTAATGTGCTTTGCAGTTATTATTTACATTACCAAATTAGTTAACAAAGGGTTATAATTAAAAAGGTTTAAAGCAGTTTAATAATATAAAATAATTTTGGAATACAGTCTCTTGAACATACATATTTACATCTTGAATATATGAACTTGGGTGTCTGGGGGGTAATCCAAAATTATTAAGTGCTTCCAGTATATGTTGATTTATTGGCTACTTGTCCTTGGAAACAGCTGAGAGTTTACAGATTGATCAAGACCTACCCTTGTGAGTTCATCAATGATGTTCTGTTGCTCAATGACCTGAAGCTTTAAAAACTCTGTCTCTTGTTCTTCGTTAGCTTGGTCGAGGTCATTCAGAGATTTTAATTTCTTCAAGGGTGGATGGGATGTTATTTTTTCTCTCTGAATTTGAAAAACAATATTGGAAAGGAAGAAAATACAGGTAGAGGCTTTAAAAATC
Organism: Trichechus manatus latirostris; assembly: GCF_000243295.1. Lineage (NCBI taxonomy): Eukaryota > Metazoa > Chordata > Mammalia > Sirenia > Trichechidae > Trichechus > Trichechus manatus. The sequence goes on along the minus strand of NW_004444066.1, from coordinate 4,973,158 downwards.
ATAAACTTTAGCTGTTAACGTAAAATATTTGTAGAAACTATGAAGCTGCAGCTAGATTTAGAAATTGCCCAGCTTGAATATACACACACACCAACCAAAACCCTCAAATATATTTTATCTGCTATAATAAGGCAAAATCACTGGGAATTGTTTGAAGATCTGCATAGCTGTATAGTCTGTCAAGAAGTACATTAGCATATCATTTGTCCATGCATAATACAAGTGATGGTATTTATTTCCCAACTATTATGCTATATCTTAGAAGGGGAGGGGGGCCCACCATACAGCTCTGTAAAGAGCACATTAGTGAAAATCTTGGAAGGAGGTTTGTGGGGCTGAGGAGCTATGTTGAAGCTCTGCTTTTCCATTTCCATGCTTTTGGAGAGTGTGCAGAATCCAGAAGCACTCCTACTGTTTGGTAAATTTAGAAGACCCATAAAATTCAGAGCAAGCCACCTTCTCTTGCTTTCTTTTTTAAAGGCTGCTTGCTTACGTAAGGGGAAATCCAAACTTTCATAAACAGCACTGTGTTTTAAAAATGAACCGAGAAAGAACAATAAGTTAGGCTACTGGAGTAATATAAAGAAGGAAGTTGCAATTCTGCAGAAGCTGTGATACACACCATTTCTGAATTTTCCTTGGTGATGGCTTTTAGTTTTTCTTCCATCCGCTGCAAAGACACCATCAGTTCATCGTTTCTCTTGGCGAGGCACTTGTTCCTCTCCAGGAGAGGTTTACATTGTTTTTCAGTTTCTCGTACACGTTTTAACTAGGAAGAAAGAAGTTAAACAATTTGTCTTCTGTGTTTGGGGGGTGTGGGGACAGGGGAAGTGAATTGGTGAGGGAGAAAGCACATCCCATTGGCTTTACTATGTGCCTCAGGGCTGACCAGTGACATTTCAATTCATTCAATAGACTAACTGCTTTGTTTTCAGTTTCCACTAAGTGTCTTTTCATCACAGTTTTCAGAACCTTATATCAATATATCACCTTAAAGGAGCTGCTGCAGAGATACTGCTTGTAGAAATGCTAACAGTAATTGCTCTCCTTGCTCCCCCTTGCCTCCTCCACCCCAGTTACCTCACTGTGCTCAGCCCCAATCCCACGCTTGCTCACACATCTCCTCCAACCAGGAATGACCTCACATTGGCTCAGAGAGATACAGGAGCTAATCAGAATCTCACAGCCACTACAGAATGCAACTAGGACCTGAAGCCAAGCCTGGCTGTCTCCAAAGACCATTCTTTTCAACAGAGGTTTTGCTAAGTCTTCTGACTCACACTAAGGCTGTTTATTTTTTTTATTTTTTGGCTTTAACAAAGAGAAGTTTATTCTCTCACAGTCCAGTATGCTACAAGTGCAAATTCAGGGCATCAGCTCCAGGGGAAGGCTTTCTCTCCCTTTCGGCTCTGGAGGAAAGTTCATGTCATCAATCTTCCCTTGGTCTAGGAGCGTCTCTGTGCAGCACCTCAGGTCCAAAGGACCTGCTCTGCTCCTGGCACTGCTTTCTTGGTGGTATGAGGTTCCCATGTGTCTCTTCTCGCTTCTCTCTTTCATATCTCAAAAGAGATTGGATTAAGACACTATCTAATCTTATAAACCTCATCAGTATAACCTCATCATACTGACAGAGTTTACAACACATAAGGAAATCACATATAACCTCAGCATAGTGATAGAGTTTGCAACACATAAGGAAATCACATCAGATTTACAAAATGGTACACAATCATACAATACTGGAAATCACGACCCAGCCAAGTTGATACACACATTTTTGGGGGGATACAGTTCAGTCCATGACACCAACTACAGCTATTCCAGCGCTGATTCTAGGCATCACCAAAACGTCTGCTTCTGCATTCCTCACAGCACCCACCACTGCATCAAGCACATGGTAACTGCTTATTAAACCCTTGTTGGCTTGCTATGAAGCAACAAAATGCTTTAGTGTGTCTGTGGTGTGTATTATTGTTCATCTCAATTATCCTTATTGTTCTGTTCCCCATTTTATGGATAATTGCGTGCTAGCTGGAGCAAATCCAAGCAAACTAACTTTCTATTACTGACAGCAGAACAAGGAGACCAAAATCAGGACCATATCCCCAAATAGGCTCTCATATGCATTATCCATCTCCCCAGGGACTGCTCTTCTGTGGGAATTCTTAAGGAGGCAAAGCCCCTGCATCTTTGTTACGGATGTCTTAGTTTGGTAGTGCTGCCATAATAGACATACCGCAAGTGGGTGGCTTTAAAGAACAGAAACTTATTTTCTCACAGTTCTGGAGGCTAAAATCAGGGTCTCGGCCGTGTCAATTTCTTTTATGGGCCTCCCTCTTAGTTTCCAGTGACTGCCATCAATCCTTGACGTTCCTTGGCATCAGTCTTCCCCCGTATGTATCTATGTATTTTTGTGCTCTTTTTATAACTCCAAAGTGATTAGGTTTAAAATCCATCTTACTCTGGCATGGCCTCATTTATATAACAAAAGAAAACTTCTATTTCCCAAAAGGGCCATATTCACAGGTACAGAGTTAGAATTTCAATGCATATTTTTTTCCTTTTTTTTTTTTTTTTATTGTACTTCAGGTGAAGGCTTACAGAACAAATAGTTTCTCATGAAACAGTAGTACACATATTGTTTTATGACATTGGTTAACAACCCCACAACATGTCAACCCTCTAACTTCTCAACCTTTTTTTTTTTTGGTGAAAATACACATAGCCAAAGATACACCATTTCAAAAATTTCTACATGCACAGTTCAGTGACATTGACTACGCTCTTCCAATTGTGCTGTTATTCTCACTTAAGATGAAGGCTTACAGAACAAAATAGTTTCTCATTTAACAGTTACTACACATGTTGCCCTATGACAATGGTTAACAATCTCACAACACATCAACAATATCCTTACTCAACCTTGGGTTCCCTATCACCAGCTTCCTTGTCCCCTTCTGCCTTCTGGCCCTTGTCACTGGACTACTGTACCTCGTTAGTCTTATTTGGTTTTACGGGGCTGTCCACTCCCAGGCAGAACGGTGAACCTCGGAGATAACTTCACCACTGAGCTAAAAGGGTGTCTGGGGGCCATACTCTCGGGGTTTCTCCAGTCTCCTTTAGGCCAGTAAATCTGGTCTTTTTTTTGTGAGTTAGAATTATGTTCTACATCCTTCTCCAGCTCTGTGCAGAACCGTCTGTTGTGATCCTGGTCAGAGCAGTCAGTGGTGGTAGCCGGGCACCATCTAGCTGTACTGGACTCAGTCCGGTGGAGGCCGTGGTAGCTGTGGACAATTAGTCCTTCGGACTAATCTTTTCCTTGTATCCTGTTCTCTTCATTCTCCCTTGCTCCCGAAGGGATAAGACCAGTGGAGTATCTTACATGGCCACTCACAGGCTTTTAAGACCCTAGACACTACTCACCAAGGTAGAATGTAGAGCATTGTCTTTATAAGCTGTGTTATGCCAATTGAGCTAGATGTTCCCCGAGACCATGGTCCCCACAGTAAGGCTGTTTATTTTTAAGGAAGTTTTATTGAAGAAAAAAAAACATAAATACAAATTTGAAATTATACTGACATCTGAGTTTAAGAATATCTAATGCTCACCAAGCTGAGGAAAAGTATGATTATATCGTTAACAAGTTGCCACTGGGTCCAGTCTGACTCATGGTGACTCCATGTGTGTCAGAATAGAACTGTGCTCCAGAGAATTTTCAATGGCTGAATGGCTGATGTTTCAGAAGTAGGTCTCCAGACCTTTCTTCCGAAGTACCTCCGGGTACATTCAAACTGCCAACCTTTCAGTTAGCAGCTGAGTACGTTAACTACTCCATCCAGGGACTACTATTATATATTTTTGTTATTGTTGTTAGTTGCCATCAAGTCAATTCCAACTCATGGCGACCCCATGTTTGTCAGAGTAAAACTGCTCCATAGGGTTCTCAAGGCTGTGACCTTTCGGAAGCAGATCTCCAAGCCTGTCTTCCAAGGCACCTTTGGGTGGGTTCGAACAACCAATGTTTCAGCTAGTAGAGGAGTGCTTAACTGTTTGCACCACCCAAGGACTCCTAGAACTGCCCCATAGGGTTTCCAAGGAGCGGCTGGTGGATTCGAACTGCCGATCTTTTGGTTAGCAGCTGAGCTCTTAACCACTGTGCCACCAGGGCTCCATTATATTGCTACCTAACCATACACTCTAGTTTGTCCAGTTAGCCTAAGGCAGGGTTTCTCAACCTTAGTACTGTCGACAGTTTGGGCCAGATATTATTTGTTGTAGGAAGCTGTCCTGTGCATTACAGGATGTTTAGCATCATCCCCCGCCTCCACCTACAATATGTCAGTAACAATTCTCTCAGTTGTGACAACTGAAGTGTCTCCAGACATTGCCAAAATTGACCTCAATTTGAGAACCACTTATCTAAGTCTATGAATGTCTTGCAGTAATTATTAATAGTACCACCTCTCATTCTCAAAACTCTCCCATTTGGTTGATATATTTTATGGTCACCGTACACAAAATGGGTTTCTATTTTTTAATTCTTCTGATTAGTTCATTCTTTCCACACAAATGATTCTCAGTGCAAGAATATATTGGGAATGGGGGTGGCAAAGCAAGGAAAGAAGAGGAGTATATCAGAAGTGCCTGTAAAGCTTTTTAAAAGCACTCACTCATGCTCTTGAAAGTCTAACATTTTGGTAAATGCTGGGGTAGGAGACTTAGCTACCTATGAATAGTTGAAAAAGCTCCCACTATGATTCAGAAACTGCACTCCCCCAACTCCATCCCAATGTCCTTTTGAAAATTCCCATTTTATATCAAAGGCCAAAATGGGATTTATTTTGTATAAAATAAATCCTCAGTTATTGAGCTTTAGTGCCTAAATATTGAATATTAAATATTGAATACACATAAGGACAAATAAATTATTTTACTAAGTTTACTCTTAGATTTTGTCTCTTTTCTGAAGATCAATGACATGCGTTTTCAATATTGTGAAATTTACTTAATCATGCTATTTATAGAAAATAAAGATAAGCACAAAGAGAAAGAAATATCCATAATTCTACCATACAGTACACCAGTAACAACTGTCCCATATTACCCAACAAAATCTTCTTTTTAAAAGATATACCTGAAAAAAAAGTCTGATATAGTTTAATATCAAAAATGACTTTACGTCAAGAAGTACTACTGGAGGTAAGGAAAATATTTCATAATGATAAGAGAGTCAATATACCAAAAAAAAAAATAAGTCTTAATTTATATTCATTTAATAACATAACCTCAAAGTTTTTAGAGTAAAACTGGCAGAACTAAGAAGAGAAATAGACAGATATGCTTGTTGAACAAGCAGACAAAAATATCAGTAAGGCAATATTGTTGTTTTGTGCCTTCCAGTTGATAGGCTATAAAGGATTTTAAATAAGACTATAACAAACTTGACCTAAACTGCATCCAGTAATTGCTTCTATGTGAATATAGAACATTCCTAAAACTGATCATATGTTGGAGTCAGAAAGTAAATCTCAACAAATTTTAAAATGTAATACAAAGTATATTTTCTGACTGTAGTAAAATTAAGGTAGAAATCAATAACGAAAAGATGGGTTAAAGAAGAAATCAGGTGAAATTAGAAAATATTTTGAATTAAACAGCAATATAAATATGGCATATCAAAACTTGTGGGATGAACCAAAAGCCATTCTTAGAAAGACATTTATGGCCTAAGATACACATATGAGAGAAAAAGATAGGCTGAAAATAACTTCTTTATAGTAACAAATACCATTAAGAATGTAAAAATAAAAGCCACAGAGTAGGATATTTGAAATCTAAATACCCAAAAAAGGCATAAAAATTCTTAATATTAATAAGAAAAATAAAGGCAACACAACAGAAAACGGAAAAAAAGACTTAAACAGGCAAATCTCAAAGAGAATACGCAAAGGACCAATAAACATCTGAAAAGTTACTCAACCTCATTAATAATGAGGAAACTACAATTTAAAATCACAGTAAGATAGACTTCATGCCCACCAAAAATTTTGTTGGTAAAGGTGTGGAAAAACTGAAACTCTCATACGCAGCTGGTGGGAATGTAAACTGTTGTAACAACTCTGGAAAACAATTTGGTAGTATCTGCTTAAACTGAGTACATGCATAACCCAAAAAATACCCAAACTTGTTGCCCTCGAGTCGATTCTGACTCATGGTGATCGTACAGGACAGAACAGAACTGCCCTATAGGGTTTCCAAGGAGTGGCTGGTGGATTTAGAACTGCCAACCTTTTGGTTTTAGCAGCTGCTCTCTTAACTACTATGCTACCAGGGCTCCACATTAATACCCTAAGGTCCAGTAATTCAACTCCTTTGTATATTCCTGCCAGAAATGGACACATCTTTTCACCCAAAGACATGCAGCAGCACCATTCTTAACAGCTAAAAGCTGGAAACAACATAAATATCCATTAACAATAGAACAGATAAATATATTGTGGTATATTAATTGAATACTATTGATTTGATGACAACAATGGCAATAATACCAAATAGAGAAATGAAAATGAATTAATGACTACATGCAACAGAATGGATGAATCTCACATACACACAATGTTGAGCAAAAGAAGACGGACACAAAAGAGTAAATATTGCATGATTTCATTTACATCAAGTTTTTAAAATGATAACACAATTCTATAGTGATAGAAGTCAGAATAGTGGTTAACTTTAGGAGAACGATGGTGACTGGGAGTGGCCACTAGATGGGGAGGCTCTGAGATGCTGGTAACCTTCAGTTATTCATCTCTGTGGTGACTATATGGATGTGTCACTTTGTGAATATTTATTGAGTATATTTATGATTTGTGCACTTTTCTCTATTATGTTGTACTTCTATAAATATGCTTAAACATGAAATAAAATATAAAATAAAAATATTCTCATTATAACTCACCAATTCATTTCGTTCATCTCCAAGCAAGGTATTCCTGTCTTCTAATTTTCTTATAGTGGCATTCAGTTCAGCTATTCTTTTTTGATTTCTTCGCAAATCCTACACATAAAAATTAAACTGGGTATTTCTTTAATAATACTTTTCATAAAGTTTTGAAATACTGCTCATAAAAGTAATAGGCTCAGTTCTCTTTATCTGGCTCATGATGTGAGAGTAAAATACTCTCTTATTCAAGGGAGAATATATATTTGTCTTCTTCTAACTCTCAATATGCAGCACTTGGATTTAAGACCAAGCCAGGTTGAAATCATCGCAAATGAATTCTACGTGGCAGCTACTCCCTGGAGCCCAGACTCCTGGCAAGGGGAGTGGCAGAGGTTGCACCAGCTTATCAGAGCCGTGTTCTGGGAAGCCAAGGTCGTGTTTGTGATTCAATGAGGTTCAAGGAGTAACACTTGTGTAATGTCTGCACATGGCTTCCCACAGGTCAGTCAGCTGTCCTGCTGTTACACTTAGCCACGGTGGAGACAGAGTACAAGGGTAGGGATGGGCTTTGCAAATTCCTCTCACTCCTGGAGAAAAAGCTGGGTTACAGAAGGTCAGTGAATTACCTTCATGAATTAAAGACAGTGGTTTATAGGGTAGCTTTCACTGGCATATTTTGTACAGTGCAACTGGCTTCCCCACTGGTAGAGTTGCCATGGACCATCTTACACACAGAGCAATCATGGCTTACTCCTATGCTCTAGGGTCCATATGACCATCCCTCCCATACACTTGCCATTCTGTTATCATTTTACATTTCGATAGTGCTGTACTGTTGACAAAGCAGTTTCACACACCTTATATCCCTAGACTCAGCAGAAAAAGTAAGATTCAGGGAGGTCTTAACTCATTCAAGGTTTTCATGGCTAATATCAATAGATCAACAATACGTATTAAATGCTATGTGCCAGGGATTGTGCTCAATTTTTACATATTACCTCTTCTGATCCTTAAAAAAAATAAATAACCAGTTGCTGTCAAGTTGATTCTGACTCATGGTGACCTCACGTATATTGGAGTAGAACTGTGCTCCACAGGGTTTTTAATGGCTGATTTTTTTTGAAGTAGACCACAAGGCGTTTCTTCCGATGTGCCTCTGGGTAGATGTGAACCACCAACCTTTTTTCAGTTAGCAGCCAGGCACTTAATAGTTTGTGCCATCCCGAGACACCCTTCCAATCCTTAGACCAGCCTTATAAGGTACCACTATAGCTCCAGTTTCACAGATAAGGAAACTCTGAGCAGTGAAGTGATTTGCCTAAGGCTACACAGTTAGTAAATAGCAGAGCCAGGATTTGAACCAGATGATCTGACTCTAGAGCCTATTCTGACAATTATATATGCTACACTGCAGGTGAGTGTCAGTAACAGAACTAAACCTATGTCTGCCAAATCATAGTTCAGTACTTTTTACACCACCTACTGGGATATATATATATATAGCCACAATTCATGAATTGTTCATTACTTGGTTCTAAGTAGTACTTTGGAACCCATTTCTGTTCCTAAATAATACATTTTCATCTTTTTAGCAGCTAAATAATTTGAAAGGTATAACGTGATAGCCAACTCTACACAGCCCATGCCTATCACTGCACTTCTGAAACTATTTTCTCATATAAAATGATGAAGATCTAGGGAAATAAGTGGCAAGTTCAATCAGACTAGAAGTTTTCCGGTGATGATTACAAAAGTTTTAGTCTTTTATACAGTGATACATTTGACCTCTGTAGATGCTAACTGTCTTTACCAATTTCCAACCCAATTGTTCACACAAGGGAAAATTACCAGTCTTGGAAAGAGACAAAGTACTTTCATCTAATTTATGGTTTGTTATAATAGGCTGAAGTTTGGATAGGTATCGCTTAGCTAGAAAATTTTTTATGAAGGATTTAATGAGATCTGTAATTCTCCTGTGATCTGATAATGCAGTGCAGACCACTTTGTTGTCTATGAATTTAGAAAACCCTGCTCCCAGGATGCTAGCTGGTGTTACAGTAGGAGGGGGATTGATTTCTTTGTAGTAAACAAGAAAAGATCTTAAGTGAAAAGTAAAACTTGGGCGCTAAATAAAAGAGGACTCCTGAGTTCTTAACTGCAACTTGAATGGACTTACAGGACTGCTGCAGTGTTCGGAGCCATCTCCTGCTCTTCCTGGAATTTCTCGTTTCGGACTGCTCATGTTACACTCAGCCTCCTTGACCAGAAAGAGTTGTTCATCCAAAGCCTCCTTCTGCAGCTGGAGTTTCTGTACATAGCCTGTCTGGGTCTCCAGTTCCTTTTCCAGGGAAAAGATGATCCTGTCCTTGGCTTTGATTTCATCCATCTGAATTAAATGAGACGCAGGACATTTTATTTAACAATGCTGTAAAGAAATACATTCTTAAAATGGTATGAGTTTAACTTCTTTGCGTTAATATTAAAAAGATCACGAATAAGTGCTTTCGTTTTATAAAGACAACATTGTGTAACAAAGGTGTTAAGGAGGACAATTTTTTTTTCTTTCTGTCTCCACTATATCCTGTGTAGAAGTTCTGATGCAAGTATTTTTTGAAATGGTCTGGGTTGGCTGGATATGAAAAAGGAAGAGTTACTTTCAAACGGGTCACTGGTGTTAATGAAGACAGACACTAAATATTCCACTACACTGTTTCCCAGGACGATTTTTTGTGTTACTTCCTTTTTGGAGGAACCGGCATTCGAGTTTAGTTCCAATAGCAGTGTTGCACCTATGGATGAGTCATTTGTAACCGAAGAAACTGCAGACTTCCCAGTCGTCTAGTCATTTCCCAAGGCCAATATTATTGCATCAGGCCAGCAGATTTGGAGGTAGGTCTTTCCATGGTCATGTCATATGGCTCTTCCCATTTCTGTCCATATTTCAGAGCAGCCCGTGCTTAGCAACCATTTTACTATTAATATCAGAAAATCATGTCTGGGACCAGAACAGGGTTGGAAAATACCTGGCAACACTAACCACTAATTTCCCCTCCCACATCTGTGGAATACATTTATTGATCCCAACACTCATTTCAGCTAAGCCTGGGCATGGTCTCAGGCATTTGATATCAACTGATCAGAGTTTCATCGGACTGAAATCTTTTTGCCATCCCTGGACTAGAGGACTGATGAAGTAAATATCTGTAAAGAATTCTTGAGGAAAGCACGGCCACCAGGTTAGAACTTTCTTCTCATTTTATTATATTCTATGCGGATATTCAAAATAAAGATAGGGAAAAGACACCTAGTGAAAACGTTTTATTGTTCTCCTTTTATTAAAAAAAAAAAAGTCTCCTTATATACAAGAAGTTGTTCCCTATAAATAGTTCTTTGCTTTTCAGGCCAGGGATGGGGAGTGGGCAGAAATTATACTACATAGTCTTATACAGGTAGTCCCCGACTTAACAACGTGGTTTCATTGTGACAACTCGGTTGTAAGTCAGCTCTGATGTAAGTCAAAGACCTCTTTTTTTTAGTTTTCATTATTACTGGCTTTTATCATCAGTATCTTTATAAATCCGATCTTAGAATATCTGTGATTGAACATCTGAGAATGATAACATCAGCAAATTACCCACTGCAACACTGTATGTAGTACATATTACTAACGATATTAGACAAACAAAAAAAGACAGTCATAAGTGTGGGTCATCATAACTCGAATATGTTGTAAGTCAGGAACTACCTCTATTTTACACAGTAAGTATTTGTGAGCTATTGCCTTCAAGTCGCATGATTAAATTTTAGGCTGATTTTGAGAGGACACTGGGATAGTTTCTGCATGATCCTGTAACATTACCTGATAACCTGGTGAGGAATCAAAGACTGCCTTGTTCATCTGAGGGGAAAAGCATTGTCTTTAGTCTCCTTGTTGGAGACTTGGGTCCAGTGTTATTCTTAATTGAGTGGCTCTTTCATTTGAGAGACCTGCCATCTATCTTGTTATTTAAAGTTGAATATAGCCCCAGATGCTGGTTCCAATTCACTCTACCTAACTGAACTTGCTGAGAAATCATTCCAATACTGCCCATATAATCATCATCCTCATCACTATCATCATAACTGTAATTTACAGATTTTTGTTTGCACTATATTAAAGGCACTATACTCAAAGATTTGCATGAATTCTCATTTTTTTTTAAATAATTGTATTAAGTAGGTTCTCTTATCACTATTTTACAGATTATGAGTGAGAACCGAAGGGTTAAAAACTTGGTCATAGTTATATGTGTAAGTTGTGGAGCCTAATTTTTATCTTCTGACTTTAGAGCTCACCGTTATCCATGATGTTACCCTGGCTCCAAGACTATCCATATATTCCTGGCACTTTCCAAAGTGGTTTTCTGTGGAATATCCAGTAATTATTATTGTACAGGCTCTGCTGCATAGTGGCTGAGCATGAAATCTGTGAGAACTCAGGATACTGAAAAACTACCAAAGCTCTAGTTCTTAGATGGTGGAGGGGTGGCGGGGAGGAGGGATTTTCTAAACAGAATGGCTCCCAATTCTCTCTCTTCTAGTTTAAAAAAGAGAGCTGGGGGAGGGAGTAAGGACAGGCTAAGAAGAGAGAAAATGAAGACAAGTGCATCTGTATTACTGAAAAAGTTTCCCATGTTATTCTGTTTGTACCCAAGTTTTGAACCTCTGTTCTGGTGGCTTAGCATTTTATGTTGCTAGTAAGAAGGATTTCATGGCTCCTTTAGCAATGTGCCAGTGAAAGAGAGTCATGGAAAAAAATGAGTGAATATACTAATAGATTTTACATTGAGATCACCAACAAGCAAGAATATTCAATGTAAAGCTCCCTTTTCCTTTACCTACCTGCAGACTCCAGAGTACAAGTTCCTGATTCCTTCTTCGTTAGTCATTCATTGTCCTTTCAAAAGCCAAAGGCAGGGCAGAGACCAATATGTCTGCACTGTGTTTGGTCTTTATTGCCAACAAGTGCAGTAAAATGAATTGCAGCTGAAGAATTCAGAAAGTGTGGCAAAGGCAACATTTTACAGTCACACTGTATCTCAGTACAAAGAAAATTATACATGTTTAGCGCTTACGAATTTCTGAGGTAATCATTTTACTTCAAATTGAAACCCTACAGATAGTGTCCAAGGAAAACCATTGAGATTCTTGGAAAGTAACTGCTTAAAATCTGTAGACACAAGAGGGAAAATGAGTTTTTTACTAAGAAAATATTATTTTTAGAGAAGCATAAAGTACATTCTAAGTTGTGATGGTTAATTTGATTTACTTCTGCTAAGATACAACAGATACAAAACATTGTGTGTAGATGATCTGAAATGCTTCTTCTTCTAAAGTAATTGGACACGGTCAATTTAGGATATTATAGTTTTCAGACGATAGTTATATTTGTTTTACTTTTAAGCATGGTGAGACCTGTGTGGCTTTTGGTCACATGTGTTAAAAGCGAAGACCCAAACTGAAGGCTTGAGGTAAGTTTTGGAAATTGGTACTAGCAACACAAGCTACTTAGGAAGGACACCCAATTTAAAAACAATAGTCCCTGTTTTGGAGGTTTACTTTGGGGAAAAAAGATCTATTTTAAAAATGAGTGGGATTTTGTAGGCCTGTATCTTGTTTTCAGACATAGTTCTAAGACTGGTGAATCACTCAGGATATTCCCAGTGGTTGCCATTTTCAGACATCTTGAAAGTCTTAGGAGGAACTTTCCTTAACCCACGTAAAAATACAAAAGTATTTTATAAATGGAGAGCCCACAAAACATGCTGACTTTGGAAGAGTTCATAATTTAGAATACTTTTACAGACATCCAAAAAACCAGGAATCATTGACTAGATACTCTCCATATGAATGGGGCTGGGAGAACCCAGTTTTTAGGAGAAAGGTAACTCTAAAACCTTTGACACTCTTAATAGTACTGACTTCGGCTTGGGCATGTCTGTCTATCTATCTGTCTGTCTGCCCATTTGCCTATCTGCCTGTCTACCTATTCACCTTGTATTTTGGATAAAGTACTAGAAGAAGAGTGTACACTTGTTTTAATGCACTGATAATGAAACACCTGAAACAGCACACCCCATGGAGGAATGAAATCTCAAAAGGCAATGGCTCTGCACAGGTCTGACAGGATTACTAACCAGCCTCCGAATATCCCGCTCTGACTCCCACTTGATCTTCGAGATGGCTTCTTGGTGGGATTGATGCTCACTGCGAAGGTCCCCTGCCTTGATTTTATCTGCTTGGATCATATTGCTCAGAGCCTCGTCCACCTGCTTCTTGGCAGTTTTTAGGTCCGCAATTTCCTGTAAGAGCTTAAGGCGCTCTGCATCAAACAGTTTCCGGGCCTCCTCTCGGGCCTCAATGGTGAGCGCTGTCCTTACTTTGTCACTGCTGCCATCCCGGAGAGCACACAGAGCTGATTTGAGCCTCTGTATCTCTCCCTCTCGCACCTTCACTGTCCTTGACATTTCCTGCTCATGCTGCTTGATGAGATTCTCCCGCACAGCCTGCAGCTCCTTCATCTTCTCCTCATGGAGCTTGGCTTTGAGTTCGGTCACCAGGACCGTGTGCTTGCGCTGCTCCAGCTCACGAATCCTCTTTGCTTCTTGAGTTTTCTCTCTTTCAATCTTCGATACCTAAAGGGAGAGAGGGGAAAGGATGAAAAGCAATGAGCCTCAAACGGAAGGTGTGCTCCCAGGCAGGATTTGCAGCTCAGACCACTGTGATATGCTTGGGATAACTGTGATCTCTTAAATCCCCATCTCTTTTCAAACTCTAGGCCACTGTGTACTCAGAGTGAAGGGAACTACATACAGCCTTAAAGCTGTGAACATAGCGGCAAAAGGAGGAAACGTGTAAGGATGTACATATTACTTTCTTCAGAAAGACATTAGATACTCTGGGGCCTTATTACTCCTGGTGTGGTCTGCAGACAAGCAGCACCGACATCAGATAGGAGCTTTTGAGAAATGCAGAGTCTCAGCCACCACCCAGGCCTAGGAATCAGAATGGGACTTTAACAAGATTCCCCAGGTGACTGGTATACACATTTAGAGGATCAGAAAAACACTGTCCTAATGGTTTCACCTTGGTGTCCAAAAGCAAACTGAACCCATTGCCGTTGAGTCAATTCTGACTCACAGTGACCCTACAGGACAGGGTGTCCAAGGCTGTAATCTTTACTGAAGCTTTACCTTTCCATTAGCTGCCACCAGGGTTCTTTCGCGTTAGTGTGGAAGAGTTCAAAACAGATCATCTGGAAAGCTTTTTAAAACTCACATCCCTAGCTAGATCCAAATTATAAATGTGGGTATCTTAGGAAAGATCACAGTATGAGCGTGTGGGACAGACTAACAAATTGGTGCCTAGAGTGATATTGTAAAGTATTTTCTCAATACATTTTGATGCTGCAAGAGGGGAGGGTGAAGAATGAAGACAGTTGATGAAGCTTCAACCTAACCTCTCTTGGTATGAGCAACTTAATTCCATCCCCAAATTTTACACACCTCCCCCTGCCAAAACATGTTTTGCAGTTCACTGGGCCCTCTCTTGTTAAAGGAGTTTAAAACCAGTTGTGATAGAGTGAATTCCAACTCATGGTAACCCCATGTGTGTCAGAGTAGAACTGTGCTCCATAGGGTTTTCAATGGCTGATTTTTTGGAAGTAGACTGCAAAGTCTTTCTTCCCAGATGCCTCTGGGTGGACTCAAACCTCCAATCTTTTGGTCTGCAATCAAGCATGGTAACCCATTTGCACCACCCAGGGACTCCTAAAAGAAGTTAGTGCTGTTGCTATTTCTGCTTGCTCCATGGAGGTCTCTTTGCACCCCTGTCTCTCACCTTTATACTTCCCCCTCAACACTCCTCCAAGCAGTTTATAAAGTATTCCTTCTAACCTTTTAGTCTTTTAGGAATTCTAGTAAAACCAATCTTCTGTGTTTAGTTTCATTTCCAGTGATAATATAGGAATCTTTATATATTAGCCATGGCACTGCCTTTATCTGGCTGTAATTCAGTCTCTAATTCAAGAGAATAGAGTGAGACACTGCATTTGTATCTTGGAAAAGCCTCTCAGTGATCCTGTTCTATTGTCCTCCTCCAAGCTCACCTCTACTGCCTGTTCTCTTCTGTCTCGTTTCTTTCTTTCTGTTTCTCTTACACACACACACACACACACACACACACACGCACACACGCGCACACGCGCACACACCCACCTGGAAAAAGGAAATAATTGAGAAGCCCCAGGTGTTATATCTAGTTAAGTGATATCGAGTCTCTGCCCTGTGTAAAACCGGCCCTAAGTTTTACGAAGAAATCCTTGAGGGACTTTCCAACTGAAAAATTTTGTTTCAACCATCCTATTCAAACCATCCTAATTATAATGAGGAACGTCAGAGATTTTACTTACCTTAATAGTTTATTTAACTTTAGTTGGAACATTATTTTCTAAGCCCACACAATATTTTATACTTTATTTTTAAAATACAGGCAGTCCTCAGATTATGAAAGACCAATTTACGTACAACCCGTAGATATGAATATGAAACACTCCCCCGCCCCCCACAACCGCCCAAGCCTATGGGGAAAAAAAACTAACTCCGTGCTCGGTCTGGGCTCCAAACGGGCTGTGCTTCTCCCGCGTGCGCAGGTGCCACAGCCGGTCCTTGGACTGCCGCTGGCGGTGGGCGGGCCCCTGCGACTTGGCGCGCCCAGCCGAGGCGGGCCCGCAGCAAGCGGTGAACCCACATGCATCTTTTCTCGCTTTCTTGTAGTGGCCACAACGTCCGCGTGTCCCAGTCACCACCGCCGCGCCCCGCATGGTGCCGCGCTCTACGTGTTCTCCGAGTACAACAGGTCAGTGCGCGACGCTGGGCACACAGCCAGGCCTCCGAGGGCCCCCTTACCCAGCTGGGCCCCATCCCACGCCGCCAGGCCTTCAGTGCTATGCAGCCCGGAGCCATCATAGCACCTCTCTGGGCTTCTGTTTCCCCTACCTTATGATCCTGGGGATTTCACTGTTGTAGGGGTTCCTGGCCTTTTGGTGGCTAGAGGGCGGGGGCAGTCTTAGATTCCTGACATCTGTATGTCCATTTGGTTTCCGGGGGTCCATGGAGTACTTCAGGTTTCCCTGAGGGTCCTCTTCCCAACCCTTGGGCCCCTGCTGGCTCTTAGCACATCCTGAGCGGCACTTTGTCCCTTGCACCCCGAGGTAGGGGCCTCATAGTTGGTGTGTGGGGTTGACAGGTCCGGTGAGGAAGTGATGGGGGAATGATCCATCCGGCCCCAGCACCATCCTACCTACGCCCCCAACCCTCTCTGCCTCTGCTGAGGAGGGTTCAAAACCCAGCAGAGATGCGGCCCTGTGGTACAACCTAGGTTTGTTTCAGAGTCTACAATAAAGTATCTAATTGATCTCAAAGGTTTTACAGAACAGAACTTTCTCAGTATTTTGGGTAACATTTGCCCTGTAGGTATCTCTTCAACTGTGGAGAAGGTACATACAATGGTTCGTAATAAAAAAAAGGGTGCTACTTTGTGATCCACATCATAAACCTTATTGTTATTATTGTATTATTATGTTAAAGATGTTTCAGTGTATTTGGAAGTGTTTCTTTAATGTTTTTCATGCACACAAAGGTACACTATATTCTGTATACTAAGACAAACACTTGACTAACCAGTATTAGATATGAACCATACCTAACTGTTTGATTCACATACAAATTCGACTTGAAGACAGCTTTAGGAATGGAACTTGTTCTTAATCCAGAGACTGCTTGTACAGCAATTATTCCCATGATGGTTTGCTAAAAGAGTACAGAGCATAGCACATGCAGACTTGGGCAAAACAAGCAGCCAAGCATCCTGTCCTCTGCTGTGGCCTCCTACTTAGGCCTGAGGTCCTTTCCTGGATGCCCATTCTCTCATAGGCTTTAGAGCTACGCTGTCCAGTACAGGGGCCACTAGCCACATTGAGCACTTGGAATTCTGTAAGTGTAAAATACACATCAGATTTCAAAGACTTAGTATGAAAATAATAATATAAAATATCTCATTAAGAATTCTTATATTGATTGTTGTTAGGTTAGGTGCTGACGAGTTGATTTCGACTCATAGTGACCCCGTGTAACAGAGTAGAACTGCCCCATAGGGTTTTCTAGGCTATAATCTTTACGAGAGCAGATCGCCAGGCCTTTCTCCCATGGAACCACTGGGTGGGTTCAAACCGCCAACCTTTCACTTAGCAGCCGAGCACCTAACCGTTGCGCCACCAGGGCTCCTTTTATATTGATCATATGTTAAAATTATAATATTTTTGTATTTTCGATTAACTAGGTTAAGTAAACTATATTATTAAAATTAATAATCCTGCTTCTTTTGACTTTTTAAAATTGTGGCTATAAGAAATTTTAAGACCACATGTATGGCTCATATTTGTGGCTTGTGTTATATTTTTATTGGGCAGTATTGCTCTAGAGTTCCTGGAGTTTCATTTAAAATGTAGCCAGCTTTCCCCACACTGCTGTAGATATTCTTTTAATAAAGCCCAGTTATAATTTACCTTTCTGCTCAAAAATCATCTAGGGCTTCCTAACGCTGTGAAATGAAACATGAAGACCTTAGCTGCACCTTTCCAGCTCTCAGTGGTCGGACTCTCAGCTGCCCGTTTCTGTCTCTCACTCACATGGCCCCTGCTCCAGGCATTGAGTGAGGACTGTGCTATTTTCTGTCATGCCCTGAAGCTCTGTACCTATGAGTCTACAGTTCCCTCTTCATAAAGTGCCTTTCCTTCAGCTCCACTCTTTGGGATCTTCTCATTCTTTATGGCCCAGCTGAATGTCACCCTCTCCTTCACGCTGCCCCTGATCACACAGGACAAAGTTCAGTTCGCCTTCCTTTGTCTTCTCAACACACTTTGCTAACACCTCTTTACCAGTCCTTTCCACATTTTTCTTTATGCTAGGCTTTTTGCACACGTGTATATCTTCATCATCTCTTTTCCTACTCCTACCCCTGATTAAAAACTTCTTGAAGACCACCTTTGAGACTTGTTCACCTTGTATAGCCAGTGGTTCCTAGCATACGACATGATAAGGACCCAGAAGACATGTGTGTAGTTAAAGAATGTATACCAAAAAGTTTCCCTGGCCCTGTCACACAGTTTAAAGAACACAGGCTGGGGAAAGTTACTTTAGCTCAAGTGATAGGAACTTGGTAGATACTCGGCAAATACTTTGTAAATTCACCTTTGAATTAAGCAGGACATATTTACGTTAGGCATTTGGAGCAGTATCATGACCATGAAGTTTGTCAGTTATTAAGTTATTACGAGCAATTTTAGCAATTCTTCTTGGAACAATGAAAAAACTGAAGTAAAAATGGACAAAAGATAAGAAGTGCTGGGTTTGCATTTCAATTTCACCATCTGCTGTCTCTAAGAAAGGTGCTTCCCTTCTTAGGATCTTTGAATACACTTTAAAATATCTGTAACAGTCACACAAATAGGTATATGCACATCCATGTTCACTGCAGCACTGTTCACATTAGTAAAAAGATGGAAACAACCTAGGTGCCCATCAACGGACGAATGGATAAACAAATTATGGTATATCCACACAATGGAATACTACTCAATGATAAAGAACAATGATGAAGCCATGAAACATCTTATAACATGGAGGAAGCTAGAGGTCATTATGCTGAGTGAATTTAGTCAGCCACAGAAGGACAAATATTGTATAAGACCACTATTGTAAGAACTCAATAAAAGGTTTCAACACAGAAGAAAATATTCTTCGATGGTTACGAGGGTGGGGAGGG
>NW_004444066.1:4905649-4954110 GCF_000243295.1 Trichechus manatus latirostris | reverse complement strand
ATTAGCCCAAGAGACAGAAAGGGCCACATAAACCAGAGACTTCATCAGCCTGAGACCAGAAGAACTAGATGGTGCCTAGCTATCACCAATGACCGCCCTGACAGGGAACACAGCAGAGAGTCCCGAATGGAGCAGGAGAAAGGTGGGGTGCAGAACTCAAATTCTAGTAAGAAGACCAGACTAGTGTGCCTCTTAGCTCAAGTAGATACAAGAGGCTATAAATGGGCAGCTTCTGTCCAGAGGTGAGATGGGAAGGCAGAGGAGGTTAGGAGCTGGTTGAATGGACATGGGGAATCAGGGGTGGAAAGGAGGAGTGTGCTGTCAGGTATGAGGAAAGCAATTAGAGTCACATAACAATGTATGTATAAATTTTTGTATGGGAAAAAATAAATAAAAAAAAATCTGTAACGAGTATTTTTAGGGTTAAATTAGATAATGATGTAAGGTAATTTTATTACTGGGTATAAGGAAAGATATTCACTCATCTGAAATTACAAACATAAAATTCTCTGTGGGTAGACTACATTATATTTCTCCTAAATTACAAATACTAATCTTCTGTGTGTAGATTGGAGGGGAGATGCATGAAAAGAAAAAAAAAATGTGAAAATACAGATGTATGGAAAATATATTTTATCTGAGACAAAAGCAAATGCAAACAAACACTGGCCTTCTTGTCTATCACTTGAAAGAGTTCACAGAAACCAAAGAAAATTCAAAGGAATGAAATTACGTTTGATATTTTTTATATGCATTTATTTTGGTTGTTGTGGGAACTGGCTTTTTTTTTTTTTTTTTTTTTTTTTGCAGGATTTCTCAGTATGACTTTTTTTAAGCTTGGGAAAGGAATTTCACTATGAAGGCGATATAAAAAATGTGGCTGGAAGTTTTGGGGAAAAAAGAACCAGTAAAAATTTTGTAGTAAAATCATTTTCTGAAAATTATTTTCAGGGTAGATTGTACCACTAAGGAAGTATATTTTAATATCTTAATTTAAATCTGGAGAATGAATATACAAAAAATGAAAAACTATTTCTGAATAATAATGGTAAATATGAATATAATAATGCTTTGAAATAGAGAAAAATTATTTAGGAGAAGATGTATTATGGGGAAAAATTTCATCTCAGTCATTTAATAGGTAGCATTTATCAAGGGCTTACTACAAGCTAGGCACCTTTCTAAATGCTTTACACATATCAGTACATTGACTCTCCTCTGCAGCTCTATGATGTAGGTAGTATTTGTATCATCCCAACTTCAGACGAGAACACTGAAGAACAGTCTCTGCATAAGTGTAAAGGAAAGAAGGCTGATTAACATAGAGCGTGCACTTTGGAGCCAAGTCAGGGCCAGTTCCCAGCTTTCCTTGTTAGCTCTGAAGCCTTGGGCAAGCTATTTCATATCTCTCAGCCTCAATTTTCTCATTTATATAAGAGGGTTCCTCATAGGCTTGTTGGGAGGATTGAATTAGACAATATATCAAAAGTCTTTTTGAAAGGTAGGAACACATGGTAGATTAATAATTATTAATGCATGATATAGTATTAATTTTGATGAATTATATAATTATGGTGCAGTGAATTACTTATTATGACCCTTTTAGCCATGCATAGTCTTGTAACTACCACATAATGACTGGGTGGGACTATGCAAATAAGGTGTTTGTGGCCCACCAAGGGGATTAGAAGCCTGCTAAGAATGCAGATACAGTGAATGGAACCCCTGTAAGGGAGTGGCCATGCAAGTAAGGTGTATGGAACCTTAACAAGGGGATTGGTCAGTTTTGCCATCCCACTAGGCTTAAAAAGAGATCTAATGCCAGTGCAGAGAGGGTACCTCACTACCATTTAAGAAGAAAGAAGAAAAAAAAAAGAAGAAGAAGAAAGAAGAGCCAGGAGAGGAGCGTGTCCTTTGGATCTGGATCCCTGTGCTGAGAACCTCCTAGACCCAGGAGACAGAGCTGTAACACTGGAGAAGGTGTGAGATGGCGAGAAGTGGCAGCAAGCACACCAGACAAGAAAACGGCAGCAGTGGAACCAGGAGACCAGTGTGAGACAGCACAGAGACAGCCCACAGAGTGAGGCAGCTACAGTAGTTTTGCTGACTTCACAGAGCAAGAGAGCTGAGCACCTTAGGGCAGGAGGCTTGCTGGCAGAGTGGGGTGTCTCTAGGCACTTACTGGCAGAGCTAAAGAGCTTTGTAACATTTGTCTGAGCAGGGCAGAGGCCAGGCTGAGGGCCGAGGGGCCGAAAGGAGCCTGTCCTGAGGGGGCCAAGAGGAGCCCTGCATGGCCAGGAGGGGCTGAGAGAGCTGTCCTGCACTACAGAAGGGAGACTTTGCCTACTTGCTTCCTGATCCTAATCCTGAGTTGTAGCCTGTTGATCCTGATCCTGAATTGTAACCTGTTACTTCCCTAATAATTCCCATAACTGTGTGGCCATTGCAATGAATTATCGAACACAGCAGAGAAGTAGAGAGTGCCATGGGAAGGACAGATGGTGTCAGAATTGGTAAAAGAGTTGGAAAGAAGAGGTAGGTCTGACCTCCACCTCATAGGAATCAGTTTTGGGCTGATGTTGATGATGATTCTCCTCTCTCCACCTTGTGAAATTAGATGATGAGGTCTGATGATGCTGCTGCACCATTTTTATAACAATACATACATAACTATAGTTATTACATATGTATGTTATATACAATATTAGATATATAACTATAGTTATATATGTACATATTATATATGTATAATGTATATATACATTATTACTATATGTATATTATATAATGCATATAACTGTATGTTATAGAAAGTTATATTAATACAGCTAATATAACATATAAATATAAGTACCTATATTATACTGATAAGGCTACCACATTATTAGTGCGTTATTAAGTATTAAGACTGAAACAACTATTTTCCTAATAGAAGGAGACATACAGAGATAAAAATGGGTTTCTTCAGTATGTATTGAGTTGCCTGGCTTCAGTGCCATCTAATTATAACTTGGAAAACACTTGGAGTACGTGTATGCATAAGGAGAGGGATGTGAGGTGGGGCAGGGTAAGATGGGAAACACTGAACAGGGCTTTAAATAATACAGCTCCGAAACCCCTTCTACCCTCAATGTTCTATGCCAAAAAAAAAAAAAAAAAATCATCAAAAAATTAAATTCTACTGGGGAATGCTTACACTTAGGACAGGAGGAAGAGAATTCACAACCACCCCACATAGGCCTTGTATGTGTTTTTCTCCTCTGTCCTAATTCTTATCTGGCCTTTAGAAATTACCAGTGTAAATTCTGCCAATATAAAGATGGTGATGTTTTAATGAGACCTCAGAAATCCAGAATCAAAAATTGGGCAACCCAGTCAAAGGCAAGAAGAGGGTTGAGAGGTTATCAAGATAAGACAAGCTAACGTAAGCTTTGGCTTGGATGTCCCCGGAGTTTTAAACTCACGGTAAACTGCAGGAATTTTTATGTGCTCTAAATTCCTCTCAAATAGGATATGTGAAAGAGGGGAAAGCGGCCACTCTAGCAAGGTTGCTTTTAAGGGAAGTCTTACACAGGCTGAGGAACTACAAAGGATTTTATTTTTCGCATTTCTAGTTCATATACACCTACTGAAAACAGTATTGCGAATGCAGAAAACAATACCCAATTCCAAATATGGGTCCTGACCCTAGAGGCTTCAGGAGCAGCCATGTGAGGCTCCAGAAAATTGGCTGATTCTCTGAGTGCCCAAAAGGCAACAGAGAGCAGTGCAATAATAAATAGAGCATTATCTGGATCACCACCGTATTACAGAAGATGGGAATTTCTATTTTGGCTCCTTTACTCGCTGTGTCACAGGGAGCAAATGAGTTAAACTGTTGGAATCTCATTTTCTTCCTCAGTAAAATCAAAATAGTAACTGAGCCCTGCCTTTGTCCTAGGCTTGTGTGAATGTGGTTTGCAGTCTTAAGGTCTGTTCCAAGAGTGGAAGCCCCTGGCTGACTCTCAGGGGATGAGTCTAGAGGTGATTCCCTCCCAGGCTTTGCAACTGAGGACCCTGTCCTGCTGCCACTACCCCTGGTGCCCTGTTCTGTGCTCCTGTCCCTCCATCCCCCAACATGGCTCTGTATTGCTTCCTTATGTCATGGTGCCCATATTGTTTATCACCACTGTAGTTGAGCTCTGAGGAACTAGATGGATGGATTTCACATCTCACAGCAATCCCTGGTGCATTCTCACACATTGAGCAGCTAATCACTGCCTTGCAGTGTCCAGAGAAGAGACAAACTGAAGAAAATATCACAGCTTAATGGCTTAGAGTGCTGGTCCAAGAAGAGGACAAATCTAGGTGGGAATCTTTCTTTACCTGAGCCTGGGGTTTACCATCTAAATAAGTAAAAGTATAGTATAGTAGAGTTGACCTTAATGACGTGGATGGAGTCAAGCTATCGGGACCATCATTTGCTGATGTGGCACAACTCAAAATGAGAAGAAACAGCTTCAAAAATCCATTAATAATCAGAACATGGAATGTACAAAGTATGAACCTAGGAAAATTGGCAGTCTTTATAAATGAAATGGAATGGATAAAGATCAATATCCTCGGCATTAGTGAGCTGAAATAGACTGGTATTGGCTGTTTTGAATCAGACAATCATATGGTCTACTATGCCGGGATGACAAATTGAACAGGAATGAGGTCGCATTCATTGTCAAAAGGAACATTTCAAGATCTATCCTGAAGTACAATGCTGTCAGTGATAGGATAATATCCATATGCCTACAAGGAAGACCATTTAATACAACTATTATTCAAATTTACACACCAACCACTGATGCCAAAGATGATGAAACTGAAGATTTTTACCAACTTCTGCAGTCTGAAATTGACCAGACATGCAATCAAGATGCATTGATAATTTTTGGTGATTGGAATGCAGAAGTTGGAAATAAAGTAGAGGGATCTGTAGTTGGAAAATACGGCCTTGGTGATAGAAACTACGCCAGAGATCGCATGATAGAATTTTGCAAGACCAACAACTTCTTCATTGCACATACCTTTTTTCAGCAACATAAATGGCAGCTATACACGTGGACCTCACCAGATGGAAAACACAGAAATCAAATCAACTACAAATAGACTAGGTCATCAGGGAAGGCTGAGATTGAAGGGACCTGACAACCATCCCAACACAGGAAGAGCTAGAGAAGTCAGTGACCTTTCCTAACCAATCCCAACCTGTTTTGCAAGGACCTTAGCTCTTCTAACTCATCCAACCCACTCATCTTACTGATGTGAAAATGCAGGCCCAGAGAAAACAAGACCATACAGCTCAAAGGTGAGAACCCAGGTGTCCTTGCCCCAAGTCATACTTCTTCCTCTCTACCACAGGGCTTCAATTTCCATCATCCCATCCTCTAGGCCCTTATTACTGGAATTCTGTCACACTTGACTTACCTGCTTATCTGTGTGTACATTCCTATCAAAGCCTTGCAAACCTTTTAGATAATATGTCTAGTACATTTATTTCCTTTCTCCACACTGGAAATGCAGATATCTATGGAGAAAGACTTGGTATGTTCTTACTGGCTGCCTACTGTGCACACATACACTGCATTTCTCTGTTTGAAATTTGCATAAATGTGGAAAGAAAACAAGTTCTGACATTTTCTTTTCCTTTTCTCTGGCCAAGGTTTCCAGGTTCTTCCAGACTTTCACTTTTTTTTAAAGTCCCTAGATGGTGTAAATGGTTAGCATGCTAGGCTGCTAACCAACAGGCTGGCAGTTTAAGTCCACTCAGAGGTGCCTTAGAAGAAAGGACTGGCAATCTGCTTCCGAAAAATCAGCCATTGTAACCCGTATGGAGCACAGTTCTACTCTGACCCGTATGGGCTTGCCAGGAATTGGAATGCCTTTACGGCAACTTTTTTTTTTTCCTTTCACGTTTTTCAAGAAGACACGTTTTCTAGGACAGGGAAGAGAAGTTGAAGGACCAGCTCATTCCACCTAGCATGTGACTCTGGATTAGTTACATTCCCTCACTAAGCCTAGTTTCCTCATCTGTAAAATGGGGTTAACAAAAGCCCATCTCAGAGGGTAGTGATGAGGATGAACTGAGATAACCACATTAAACACTTAACATGCTTGACAAAAAACTGATTACTCAAACTAACCCACACACATACACTTGTATGAAGTAAATACTACTATTATCCTATTTGAAAAATGAGAAAAGGAAAACACAGATGGGTCTTATAAACTACTCAGCATCACTCAGGTGCTAAGTGAAAGAGCTGAGATTACATCAGTATGAAACACGCATATTAAAGTGGGTGACAGATAGTAAACATTCAATAAGCTGTAGCTATTTATATTACCAGCCCAAAGCACTTATGACTGTCCTCTATACACAGTGGATGTTCTGTAAATGTCAACTGGATTATTTGTCTTGCTGGAAAAACAAGAAATGCCCCAAAGCCCCAAAGGTTTCCATTCTTTAGCTAACCCATTCCCCAATAGCTGAATTGTCGTTTTACCATCCTAGCTCCAGGGCAAAAGTGAGAGTGTGAATTCACATCTTGGCATTGTTCATATTCTCTCTCCTAAAGCCTGGTCCTTTGAAAACACAATCATAGTTATTTATAATAAAACTGCTTTATGACTTGTTTGCCCTCTAAATTCCCTGTGCTCTTTAGGGGAGGCTGCTGACAGGCAGTGAGTCCTCGATTTAGCTCCTGTGCTGGTATGGTAATTAACTGCCACAGAGAGGGAGAAAGGCAGAGCAGCCAATAGAGGAGAGATGGGGGCAGGCTCTTACTCAAGACGTGGGGCCCATCTCCTATCAGGGGAAGGGGAACTATGCTTGGCTTGCCGGTTAGACACTAGTGGAAGGCACTGGATAACCAGGCAGCCTTGTCCAAGCTGGAGGAATTTTCTTACTATACGACTATTAAGTGTCGGGAAGTATGATGGTATCTGTCTTGGAAGAAGTACAGCCAGAATGCGCCTTAGAAGCAAGGATGGTGAGACTCCGTCTCATTTACTTTGAACATTTTAAAAGGCTGAAATGTGTGGACAATTGGCAGTAGTGGGGTCCTCAGAGCCACTGCTTCTTTGAAGTCTCCTGAGTTCACTCGCTGTAAATCAGCAACAATTTATGGTTAACCAGTCTCCAGACAGAAACCCTTCTTCCCATGAATGCAGTTTGTCATCCTGTCATTACCACAATGAGAGGAGTCTGCCTCCCTCGATGTGCCCCACTGCCGCAGGGAAAAACGAAAACCAAGGAATGTTCCTAGACTGTCAGACCTGTACGGAAACTTAAGAGTGGAGTGTTTGTCGATATGAAGGCTGGGTACCACCTGGACCCGAATCCCCTGGACTGCTTGCTAGAATTGCAGAGTGCATGGCCTCCCCCATGCCCACACACATGCAGCAGAATCCTTGAGCTGTAGGGCCAGAAATCTCCATCTTTAATAAGTTCCACCAGGTTATTCACACACACAGTGGTGCTTGAAAGGCACAGATACGGAGAAACACATTCATCTGAATTACAGATAGAGAAATTGACACGCTTAAATTTGCTGCCTGAGGAGAGATAAAAATAAATAATACCCAGGTCTTTTGACTCTCATATAAATGCTTTTTTTTTAACTACATCATGTTCCCTTTGGCTTCATGGAAACTAAAAAAAATTCCTTCACAATCTGTACATTGGGTGTCTGTTTATTCAGGAGCAAGGCTTAGCTGAGATGGGAGGCAAAGGACTTTGCCAGATCCAGGCTTTTATTAGTCCTAAAACCAACAGAAATCAATTTTGGAGGCGATAACAAACTAAAATTTAATAGAGATGTCAAGGAATAAGAGGTAGATAAAATGGAATAAGCATATTTGGTGGTTTGTGACCTCTAGCTGGTTGGTCAAGGAAATTTTCTTACCATACAACATTGTGTCGGGAGGTATGATGGTATCTGTCTTGGCAGAAGTACAGCCAGAATGCTCTATAGAAACGTTGGACATGTTATCAGAAGGAACCAGTCCCTGGAGAAGCACATCATGCTTGGTAAAGTAGAGGGTCAGCGAAAAAGAGGAAGACCTTCAATGAGATAGATTGACACAGTGGCTACAACAATGGGCTCAAACACAGCTACGACTGTGAGGATGGTTCAGGACCAGGCAGTGTTTTGTTTTGTTGTACATATCGTCGCTGTGAGTTGGAACCAACTTGATGGCACCTAACAACAACAGCAGGTAAGATGGTGGTGAGGGTGGTGTGTGTGGGGTCACTGTCTCAATTTTAATGCCATCTGGCTTCCCAAACCCGGTTTCCTGGGGAGGCATAGATCAGTCTAACGAGTATGCTAGTCTCATTTTCTGTGTATCCTGTGTTCAGTTCCCTCCTGCCACACACTAGACAATCTCCATGTGAGGGGATTGTTGACCTCTCCCTCTGTGGCAATTGGCAGGGATCCATTGGGGTGGGCTGGCAGGCAGAGCTGGGCACACTGCGTGTGAACACAGCCAGAGCCGCTCTCAAGGCTGTGGCCTCAGGTAGCCCTTACTCACCTTGGACTTCTCTTGATGCAGCTCGATCTGAATGTCGGTGAGCTTGGTCCTGAGGTCTTCATTGGCAGCTTGAAGGGCAACAATGAGCGCCTCGGGCTTCTCGCCCTTGTTTCGCCCTTTCTTAGACATTGTTCCTTTCTAAATGGAGTCTGTTGGTTTGTAATTCCTTTCAAACAGGTGCTGCCATGTTACCGTTTCTTATCCTGGAGTGTGATGTGTCAGCATCTACAGCGTAGTGCTCCTTGGTAAGGTCTCCTTAACTGCTGCCTTGGAAGCCCTGAGAAGAGGCAGAGACAGAGGTTATTGTTTTGGCAACAACTTGGGGTAATGCCAGTCGGTCCACTTCCACACTGAGCTGCCTGCAGTAGCCTCCTCATAAGTGTCTTCTTGTCTTCAGTGTCTCCTGTCCACTTTGCACATGAATTTAGAATAATCTTTCCAAAAGGACAGTCTAATCATATCAGTGCCCTGCTTAAAATCCTTCCAGGGCCTGTGAGTATATCTTTCACATCTTGGAGGGCTATTTACACCCTAACCTGCCCACTCTTCCATCCTTTTCTCCTCCATGTCACTCACTGATACTCTGGCCATAAGGAACGTTTTTAATTTTCTGATTCATTCTCTCTTGCCATCAAGACTTTACCTATTCTGTTTGTTTTCTCCATCTTCTGCATGGCCCTCTCTTGTGCCCACCTCCCAAAACCATGCCAAACAGACAATTTAGTTTGATAAACTTCTATGAACCCTTCAGGTTTCAGCTTAAATATCAGTTCTTCTAGGAAATGCCCTCTAGGTTATTACCCGTAAAATCCCATTGCTGTTGAGTCGATTCCAACTCATAGAGACCCTATAGGACAGAGTAGAACTGCCCCATAGGGTTTCCAAGGAGCAGCTGGTGGACTTGACCTGCCGACCTTTTGGTTGGCAGCCATAGCTCTTAACCACTGAGATACCATGTCCCTATTATTTAATTGTAGTCACCTCAATGAACTTGTAAACTTTGTGAGGGAAGGAATGTATTGTTCTTGTTTTCAACTGGCTCCTCAGATTCTATCATAAGGCCTAGGACATACTAAGCACTCAATTAGTATTTGTTATAGGAGATCACCTATGAGGTCACCTCATGGTACAAATAGCCCCAACTTTAAGAAAACCTGATATATAAAGACCTAAGGTTATACAGTGGATAAACTGTGAGAACTGGGGATTCATTATAAATGGATTGCTAGTTTGATAGACTCATTCATTTATTCATTCATTCATTTGATCAGTATTGTTAGAGATCCTTCCATGTGCTGTGCTAGGTACAGTATGTTGAGATTAAAAAAAAATAAGTCAGAGTTCCAAGGCAAGAAGATTATCTCTCTCTCTCTGTGTCAGTCAGTCATCTATCTGACAAGTCATTTTAAAGAAATAAACACTAATTGTTTTGAAAGTCTAGAGAAGGTCTTATCTACAGCTCCCTGAAGAAGGCAGCATTGGCCTGGTAGGATAGTAACAGATAGAGAAACCGGTGAAGCATCCTGGAAGAAGGAAATGGCAGATGATAGACATAGCATAGAAAACGCACAGTGATTATTTTGTGGGAAAAAATGGGGGCTTGACTAATTGCAACCCAGGATAATGTTGATTAGCATTAGTGCTGGAAAGCTTGCCTGAAAATGATGGATTGTTGGAGACCTCAAATGCCAAGCTCAGAATTTTGGGATATTTTTTTCAGTAAGCAATGGGAAGCTATTGAGGTTCCTGACAGCTGGATGCCCTAACTGAGCATTGTTTTGACAGGATTATTCTGGTGGCAAGGTGGAGAGAGAATGGAGGCAGGGAGACAAGATAGGAGGATACTGAATTTGTCCAGATAAAGGATGATGAATGCCTAATCAGAACAGTGGCAAGAGGAAAGAAAAAAGAGGGAACACATGTGTCATGCTTTACAAAGCCTTAAATACTTCATCCACCACCTTTCTGTCAGTTTGCCATGCTGTGGTAGCTTGATGCTGGAAGCTATGCCACTGGTATTTCAAATACCAGCAGAATTACCTGTGGTGTACAGGTTTGAGCTGAGCTTCTAGACTAAGACAGACTAGGAAAAAAGGCCTAAAGATCTACTTCCAAAAATTAGCCAATGAAAACCCTATGGATCACAAAAGAATACTGTCCAATATAGTGCTGGAAGATGAGCCCCTTGGTTGGAAGGCACTCAAAATACACAGTGGCCGCAGCAACGGATTGAAGTATACTAACAATTGTAAAGATGGCTCAAGACTTGGCAATGTTTCATTGTGTTGTACATGAGTCAAAGCCGACTCCATGGCAACTAACAACAATAAAATACTTCGTAGAACAAGAGGATCAGAAAAAAATACGAATATTAAACTGTTAAAGTCAATGGGAAAAACATAACAAGATACTAGAGAAAGTTTCCAATGCAACCTGTCAGAAAATGGGTGTTGTGTACATTGAGGTGTTTCAGTCCAGAACTAAATAGAACTGTTACTGGTCTCCCACATGTTCCAGCAGCTGCTGTTCTCTCAAGATCCCTTGTATTTTGCTTCTAGCACCATGCTGGGATCCTGGGCTTTGTGCCATTCCCCTATGAGCACTGAGGCTATGCCCTTTGGAGTGCATCCCTGAGGGGATGGGACTAGAGAGGCTTGAGGATAGGGAGGGTCAGCCTGTCTGCAGCAGTCATGGAACTGTCCACCATATTCCACCTGGTGCTAGATGCTGGAGTTGTCGCTTTCCTTCTTTTGCGAATGCTACCAAATCATTAAATAAATACTGGAAAACCTCTAAGAGGCCACCTTTCTTTGCTTTTAGAAATGAATTTAAGGAGCATTTATTGAGTATTTGTGGGATAAACACCACTAGGCACAAACATAAATAAGATGGTACTTAACCTCAAGCAGGTATGGGTGAGTAAATTCACATATGTATGTTTAATTGGTTTCTTTTCTTCTGGTTGATCTCTAAATGTTGATGTTCCCCTGGGCCTCCCCAGATGATCTCCTCTGGCCCCACCTGTATGATTACAACTCACAGCTTTATATCCATTGCCTTTACCTGAACCCCAAGCTCCAGACTCATATATTCAACTGTTTATTTGCCAAACTATTTGGATATCTGATTGGTACCTCAAACCTAAAATATCTCTTACTCATCCCCGAAAACCTTATCATCCCCAAATGCTTTCTGATATTAATAAATGGTTATACCACATGCCTGGTTGTTCAAGACTTAAACTTAGAAGTCACCCTTGCTTCCCCATTATCCCTAGTTTTTCTTTTCTAGTCCACCAGCAAGTCCTGCTTGCTTTACCTATTAAATATGACTCTCCTTGGTCAACTTCTATCAAACCTTTAATGTGCTGTAGTAGTTTGGGAGAAGATTCATAGTCCCTTCATAGATATATAATCTTCCTGCATGAAGAACGGGCTTTTCTAAATTTTGATACGGGAATGGCAGAGGAAAGAGCTTGAGCAAAAACCTGGAGCCACAAATTTGCCTGATGCATTTTGAGAAGACTGTTAAATGGAAGAAGACAGACTGGGGTTAGAGTTCAAGCTTCCTGCATGATAGGTCAGGGAGTTTGGACTTCATTATGTTGAAATGAGGTTAAATGATAGCAATTGAATATAAGTGTAATAATAAAAATAAAAGTTTTAGTTCCCGGCTGCTTATTATGTTCTGGCTACTGGACTAAGCATTTAACCTATTATTCTCATGTGATCCTCACAACAAATATGGGAAAAAAGGATTCACAGAAAGATTAAGCAGATTGTCTCTGCTAACATGGTAGACAGATGGTGGAGCCCAGATTCAAACCTAGGCAGCCTAAGACTGCAGCCCAAGCTCTTATCCTCTGGGTTGTCTCTTCTTTGCTTTGCAGAAAGGTAACTCTGGCCGTGCTGTGGAAGAAGAGTTACTAGGGAGGAAGAGGTTGGGGTCAGGAAATCAGTTAGGCTGCTCCAAAGGTCCAGGTGAGACAATGCAGCCCTGAACGGGGCAATCAATGGCCATGGGGATGAAAAAAGAGGTGACAAATCTGACACATGGAGATGCTGAAGAAATCAGTTCTACTTTTAAATACTCTTACTGCTTCAAACATTATTCCCTCCCATTATAAATAATGGGTACCAAGTCTCTGGAACTGCTTGGAACAAAACTGTGGAAAGCAATTGATGTATTTTGCAATTTAATCTATAATTGTTCCCACAGAAGATAATACTATGCGCCTGACTTTATATATTTTTAAGTTTGGAAGTACTGTGAGTGTAGTCCCATAAAATCTGGGGAAAAATAAAAGGGCAGAAAAATTAGATACTTGGCAAGTTACTGATATATTGAACTATGGCTATTTTGATGGGAATAGTGGTTCATAAGTATAATCCCATAAGCCCCTCTGGTGAAGGAGAACTTTTCAAAGTCTTTTCCAGTTGTGATGGACTCCTGTAAATCTCATGCCTGGCATACTCTAATTTCACTACTACCCTTCTTTCTCTTTGTGCTGCCTATTTTTTGATAGCTTTATTTGATAGCTTTAAATTCATCCTCTTAAAGTGTATAATTCAGTAGATTTTAGTACATTCAGAAGATTGTGCAACCATCACCACAATCAATTTTAGAACATTTTCATCACCCCTAAAAGAAATCTTGTACCCATTAGCAGTCACTCTTCATTCCCTATCCAGTTCTCCTAGTCCTTTTTGTTGTTGTTAAGTTCCATGGAGTCAATTTAGACTCACAGGGACCCATGTGACAGAAAAGAACTGCCCCATAGGGTTTCCTAGGCTGTAATCTTAACAAGCAGATCACCAGGTCTTTCTCCCGCAGAGCCGCTTGGTGGGTTTGAACTGCCAACCTTTTGGTTAGCAGCCACTCTCACTCTTAGATAATCACTAATCTACTTTCTGTTTCTATAGATTTGCCTATTCTGGACATTTTATGTAAATGGAATCATATAACATGTGCTTTTTTATGACTGGCTTCTTCCACTTAGCATGTTTTCAAGGTTCACCCATGTCATAGCATGAACTTTTTCTTTTTATTGCTGAATCATATTCTACTGTATGGATACTATACACATTTACTTATCCATTCATCAGTTAATGGACACTGTTGATGCCTTTTGATAAATGGCTTAAGGTCAAGATTCTAGAGATGTTATCGTCCCTGAAAAAGGAGCATATTTCAGAGTTTCAAAGCAAATGCTTGAACGTATCATTGCACAGATGGAATGTTTCTGGGCCACTTGAGGAGCCCTTGTCACTGATGGTATCTGACATAGCAGATTATCTAAAGGAGGGATAGAAACCTTGTCCAACTAAGGGTCAATCCGTGTGGAAATTCACAACATAAAAAACTTAGAGAAATTTTAAGTGAGCCCCAGGTTTCCAGCTCTTAGCTGCATTGTCAGGCAACACTGTGAGATACCAAAACTGAATTTTAGCCTACCCTTCTAGCCCTACACTCCACCTTCCCCATTCCATCCTTAATCAGTCACCTCCCATTGCGCCAGAGGCTGAGTTTCCCTTTAACCAAGTTTTGATAAGGATGTCAGGTTCACGGATTACTTGCATTTTAAAATAAGGATCATTGCTTGACAGCAAACTTTAACGAAGGAGTGTTGTTGTTGTTAGGTTCTGTCCAGTTGGTTCAGACTCATAGCGACCCTATGTACAAGAGAATGAAACACTGCCCAGTCCTGCGCCATCCTCACAATTGTTACGCTTGAGCCCATTGTTGCAGCCACTGTGTCCGCCCATTTAGTTGAGGGTCTTCCTCTTTTTTGCTGACCCTCTACTTTACCAAGCATGACATCCTTTTCCAGGGGCTGATCCCTCCTGATAACATGTCCGAAGTATGTGAGACATAGTCTCACCAAACTTGCTTCTAAGGAGCATTCTGGTGGTACTTCTTCCAAGAAAGATTGTTTGTTCTTTTGGCAATCCATGGTATATTCAATATTCTTCCCCAACACCAAAATTCAAAGGCATCAATTCTTCCTTGGTCTTCCTTATTAATCATCTAGCTTTCCCACATATATGAGGCAATTGAAAACACCAAGGCTTGCGTCAGGGGCACCTTAGTCTTCAAGGGGACATCTTTGTTTTTTAACACTTTAAAGAGGTCTTTTGCAGCAGATCTGCCCAATGCAATATGTCTTTTGATTTTTTGACTGCTGCTTCCATGGGTGTTAACTGGATCCAAGTAAAATGAAATCCTTGACAATGTCAATCTTTTCTTCGTTTATCATGATAGTGCTTATTGGTCTAGTCGTGAAGATTTTTGTTTTCTTTATGTTGAGGTATAGTCCATACTGAAGGCTGTGGTCTTTGATCTTCATCAGTAAGTGCTTCCAGTCCTCTTTACTTTCAGAAAGCAAGGTTTTGTCATGTGCTTACGCAGGTTGTTAATGAGTCTTCTCCCAATCCTGATGTCCCATTCTTCTTCATATAGCCCAGCTTCTTGGATTATTTGCTCAGCATACAGACTGAGTAGTATGGTGAAAGGATACAACGCTGACGCACACCTTTCCTGACTCTAAACCACACAGTATCCCCTTGTTCTGTTTGAATGACTACCGCTTGATCTATGTATGGGTTCCTCATGACCACAATTAAGTGTTCTGGAATTCCCATTCTTCGCAATGTTATCCATAAGTTGTTATGATCCACACAGTTGAATGCCTTTGCCTAGTCAATAAAACACAGGTAAACATCTTTCTGGCATTCTCTGCTTTCAGACAGGATCCATCTGACATCAGCTATGATATCCCTGGTTCCACGTCCTCTTCTGAATCCAGCTTGAATTTCTGGTAGTTCCGTGTCAATGTACTGCTACAGCTGCTTTTGAATGATCTTCAGCAAAATTTTACTTGTGTGTGACATTATTGATATTGTTCGATAATTTCTGCACTCAGTTGGATCACCTTTCTTGGGAATAGGCATAAGTATGGATCTCTTCCAGCCAGTTGGCCAGGTAGCTGTCTTCCAAATTTCTTGGCGTAGACAAGTATGTACTTCCAGCACTGCAAGTATTTGTTGAAACATCTCAATTGGTATTCCATCAATTCCTGAAGCCTTGTTTTTTGCCAATACCTGCAGTGCAGCTTGGACTTCTTCCTTCAATACCATGGGTTCCTGTTCATATGCTACTTCCTGAAATGGTTGAATGATGACCAATTCTTTTGGTATAGTGACTCTGCAGTTAGGATGCATTGATAATTACTGGTGATTGGAATGTGACAATTGGAAATAAAGAAGAAGGACTGGTAGTTGGAAAATATGGCCTTGGTGATAGAAATGACTCTGGAGACCACATGATAGAATTTTGCAAGACCAACGACTTCTTCATTGCAAATACCTGTTTTCAACAACATAAATGGAGACTATACACAGGGACTTTGCCAGATGGAATATACAGGAATCAAATCGGCCACATCTGTGGAAAGAGATGATGGAAAAGCTCAATATTATCAGTTGGAACAAGGCCAAGGGCCAACTTCAGAACAGACCATCAGTTGCTCATATGCAAGTTCAAGTTGAAACTGAGGAAAATTAGAACAAGTCCATGAGAGCCAAAGTACGACCTTGAGTATATCCCACCTGAATTTAGAGACCCTCTCAAGAATAGATTTGACCCATTGAACACTAATGACTAAAGACCAGACAAGTTGTGGAATGACATCAAGGACATCATACATGAAGAAGTTAAGAGGTCATTAAAAAGACAGGAAAGAAAGAAACGACCAAATTGGATGTCAGAAGAGACTCTGAAAGTTACTCCTGAATGTTGAGTGGCTAAATTGAGAGGAATAAATGATGAAGTAAAAGAGCTGAACAGAAGATTTGAAAGGGGGGCTCCAGACGACAAAGTAAAGTATTACAATGAAATGTGCAAAGACCTGGAGAATAGAAAACCAAACGGGAAGAACACAGTTGGCATTCCTCAAGTTGAAAGAACTGAAGAAAAAATTCAAGCCTTGAGTTGCAATATTGAAGGATTCGGTGGGGAAATATTAAATGATGCAGAGAGCATCAAAAGAAGATGGAAAGAATACACAGTCACTATAATGAAGGAGTGGATTGTTAATAAAAGAATGAAAGCCATCATTCATCCACGTAACAGACATTTATTGAGGAGGAACTATAGTGTAGCATTTGAGTGTTATTGTTTTTTGCTGCTGTTGAGTTGACCCCTGACTCATGGTGACCCCATGCACTATGGATTCGACTGTTGTGATCCATTGTCTGTATTTTCAGAAGTAGATTTCCAGGCCTTTCTTCCTAGTATTTCTTAGTCTAGAAGCTCTGCTGACATCTGTTTAGAGTCATAGCAACATGCAAGCCTCCACTGACAGAGAGATGGTGACTGCACATGAGGTACACTGGCCGGAACTGAACCCCGGTCTTCCACATGGAAGGTGAGAATTCTACTGCTGAACTACATCTGCTCCCTGAGTTTGACAGTAGACCTTCCTAAATTTTTGATCAGTTGCATCAAATCTACTGTAGATCTTTAGTGATCTGGAAATTTTGATGTAGTAGTTCTAGGGTGGAGCCCAAAATATGTATTTTAAGATTGTTTCTCAGATGATTCTGATACATAGAAACCTTTAAGCCCTTCTGGTTAGAAAGTATGGGCTGTGGAGTCAGACAGACATCCTGGGTTTAATTCCCTCCTCTGCCATGTGTAGTAGCTGTGTGATCTTGGGAATGTCACTGAGTTGTCTAGGCGTCAATATTTCTCATCTCTAAAATGAAGGTGGGAGAGATGAGAAGGATAAATAGTAACTATGGCATTGGATTGTTTGACAATTAAATGAAAGAATGTAAATGATTCTCTTACACAGTTCAGGACACATGAGAGCTACCCCCTCTTCCCCATTCTGTCCTTAATCAGTCATTTCCCATTGCCCCAGAGGCTGAGTTTCCCCTTAACCAAGTCTTGATAAGGATGTCAGCTTCAAGGATTACTTGCATTTAAAATAAGGATCATTGCTTGATAGCAAATTTTAATGAAGGAATGGATTATTAATAAAAGAATTAAAGCCATCGTTTATCCATGTAACACATTTATTGAGGAGGAAAATATAGCACACATGAATTGAGTGCTTTCTATTTCTACTGTCAGGCAAGGTAGAGGAAACTAAATAAGTAACATGCAATCAGCACTTATCCTCAAGATGCTTAAATTGAAGAGGAATGATAGGAGGGATGTAAAAAATAATGATAATTCAATGATATGCCTATGGAAGGTCCCAATTATTAAAAAAACAAAAACACTCCTCTTCTTGGTTCTCTACAGATTTACTTCGGTATGACACAACATCCTTGAGACAAAGTGAATGAGAGAGAGGAGTGACACTGACACAGCAAAAGAGGTTTCTTTCCCTCCTCACCATGTTTCTCCTTGTTTACCATAACCACTAAGGACCAAATAAGTAGGACGTAGCATTTTAAATAATCTTGAGGTCACCTACCCTAATGGTAGCCCTTTTATGTCTGCCAGTAATTAGGGAGCGGCAGCATCTATTCTTGATATCAGAATTTCTGGGTTTAAATTTTTTGTTCAGGATTATTCTGTTTTAAATACCACATACTTCAAGAATAAAATCAGCTGTTGTTGTAAGTTGCCATCCAGTCTGTTCTGACTCATAGTGACCCTATATACAACAGAATGAAACACTGCCTGGTACTGTGTCATCCTCAAAATGTTTGCTATGTTGGTGCCCATTTTTGCAGCCACTGTGTCAATCTATCTTGTTGAGGGTCTGCCTCTTTTTCCCTGAACCTCTGCCTAACCAAGCATGATGTCCTTCACCAGGGACTGGTACCTCCGGATAACATGCATATTCAAAATACTTAAGATGAAGTCTCACCATCCTTGCTTCCAAGGAGCATTCTGGCTGTACTTCTTCCAAGACAGATTTGTTCATTCTTCTGGCAGTCCATGGTATGTTCAATATTCTTCACCAACACCATAATTCAAAGGCATCAATTCTTCTTCGGTCATCCTTATCCATAGTCCAGTTTACACATGCATATGAGGCAGTTGAAAATATCATTGCTTGGGTCAGGTGCACCTTAGTCTCAAGGTGACGTCTTTGCTTTTTAACATTTTAAAGAAGTCTTTTGCAGCAGATTTGCCGAATGCAGTGTGTCTTTCGATTTCTTGACTGCTGTTTCCATGGGTGTTGATTGTGGGTCCAAGTAAAATGAAATTATTAACAATGCCAGTCTTTTCTCTGTTCATCATGATGTTGCTTATTGGTCCAGTTGTGAGGATTTTTGTTTTTTCTTTTTGTTGAAGTGTAATCCATACTGAAAGCTGTAGTCTTTGATCTTCATCAGTAAGCACTTCAAGCCTTCTTCACTTTAGCAAGCAAATGCGTCATCTGCACGTCGCAGGTTGTTAATGAGTCTTACCCCAGTCATGATGCTGAGTTCCTTTTCATGAAGT
This sequence comes from Trichechus manatus latirostris, assembly GCF_000243295.1. Classification (NCBI taxonomy): domain Eukaryota; kingdom Metazoa; phylum Chordata; class Mammalia; order Sirenia; family Trichechidae; genus Trichechus; species Trichechus manatus. The sequence continues at coordinate 4,935,081 of NW_004444066.1, read as the reverse complement.
CCAGCTTCTCAGATTACCTGCTCAGCATACAGATTGAATAAGTATGGTGAAAGGATACAACCCTGATGCATACCCTTCCTGATTTTAAACCACGCAGTATCCCCTTGTTCTGTTCGAATGACTGCCTCTTGATCTATGTACAGGTTCTTCATGAGCACAGTTCTGGAATTCCCATTCTTCGCAATGTTATCTATAATTTGTTATGATCCACACAGTCGAACGCCTTTGCCTAGTCAATAAAACACAGGTAAACATCTTTCTGGTATTCTCTGCTTTCAGCCAAGATCCAGCTGACGTTAGTACTGATATCGCTCGTTTCACATCCTCTTCTGAATCGGGGTTGAATTTCTGGCAGTTTCATATCCATGTACTGCTGCACCATTTTTTAATTATTGTTAACAAAATTTTACTTACATCTGATATTAATGGTATTGTTTGATAATTACAATGTCATTAATATTTTATTGGATCACCCTTCTTTGGAATGGGCATGAATATGGATCTCTTCTAGTCAGTTGGCCAAGTAGCTGTCTTCCCAATTTCCTGGCATAGATGAGTTAGCGTCTCCAGTTTTGCATCTGTTTGTCGAAACATTGCAACTGGTATTCCATCAATTCCTGGGGCCTTGTTTTTTGCCAGTGCCCTCAGTGTAGCTTGGACTTCTTCCTTCAATACCATTGGTTCTTGATCATGTGCTACCTCCTGAAATGGTTAAATGTCAACGAATTATTTTTTGTACAATGACTCTATGTATCCTTCCATCTTCTTTTGATGCTTCTTGCATCATTCAGTATTTTGCCCATAGAATCCTTTAAAATTGCAGATTGAGACTTTAATTTTTTCTTCAGTGCTTTCAGCTTCAGGAATACCAAGCATGTCCTTCCCTTTTGATTTCCTATCTCCAGGTCTTTGTACTTTTCATTATAATACTTTATCTTCTTGAGTTGCCCTTTGAAATCTTCTGTTCAGCTCTTTTACTTCATCATTTCTTCCATTTGCTTTAGCTACTGTACATTCAAGAGCAAGTTTTGGCATCTCTTCTGACATCCGTTTTGGTCTTTCTTTTTTCTTTCCAGTCTTTTAAATGACCTTTTGCTTTCTTCATGTATGATGTCCTTGATGTCATTCCACAACTCATCTGGTCTTCAGTCATTAATGTTCAGTGCATCAAAATTATTCTTGAGATGGTCTCCAAATTTAGGTGGGATATACTCAGGGTCATATTTTCGCTCTCATGGACTTGTTCTAATTTTCTTCAACTCTAACTTGAAACTGCATATGAGTAACTGATGGTCTGTTCTGCACTAGGCCCCTCGCCTTGTTCTGACTGATGATATTGAGCTTTTCCATTGTCTCTTTCCACAGATGTAGTCGATTTGATTCATGTGTTTTCCATTGAGGCCCATGTGCATAGTCTATGTTGTTGAAAAAAGGTATTTTCAATGAAGAAGTCATTGATCTTGCAGAATTCTATCATGTGATCTCCAGAGTCATTTCGTTCACCAAGGCCATATTTTCCAGCTACCGAACCTTCTTCTTTGTCTCCAACTTTCATATTCCAATCATCAGTAATTATCAATACATCCTGACTGCACGTGTGATCAATTTTGGACTGCAGAAGGTGGTAAAAATCTTCAATTTCTTCATCTTTGGCATTAGTCGTTGGTGTGTAAATTTGAATAATAGTCATATTAAGTAGTCTTCCTTGTAGGGGTATGGAGATTATCCTGTCATTGACAGTGTTGTGCTTCGGGATATCTTGAAATGTTCTTTTTCACAGTGAATGTGACCACACTCCTCTTCAATTTGTCATTCCCAGCATATTAGACAATATAGTTGTCTGATTCAGAATGGCCAATACCAGTCCATTTCAGCTCACTAATGCCTAGGATATTGATCTTTATGCGTTCCATTTCATTTTTGATGACTTCCAATTTTCCTAGATTTGTACTTCATATATTTCACGTTCTGATTATTAATGGATGTTTGCAGCTGTGTCTTCTCATTTTGAGTTGTGTGACATCAGCAAATGAAGGTCCCAAAAGCTTGACTCCATCCGTGTCATTCAGGTCAACTCTACTTTGAGGAGGCAGCTCTTCCCCAGTCGTATTTTGAGTGACTTTCCAACCTGAGGGCCTCATCTTCCAGCACTATATCAGACATTGTTCCACTGCTATTCATAAAGTTTTCATTGGCCAGTATTTCAGAAGTAGACTGCCAGCTCCTTCTTCCTAGTCTGTCTTAGTCTGGAAGCTCTGCTGAAACCTGTCCACCATGGGTAACCCTGCTGGTATTTGAAATACCAGTGGCATAGCTTCTAGCAACACACAAGCTACCACAGTATGACAAACTGACAGATGCGTGGTGGGAGGAGTTAGCAACATATGTTAATTAATAAGTACTTAAACATGACAAACCTATGCTATTGATTTTATGCTATAATCTTGGTTCCATAGTATGTCCAAAGAAATAAAAATGTCCTAGAAATCCTATAATTTTGATGTCAAACTACATTTTCCACTGACTGTCAGACCCTGCAGTACCACACAATTCTTTGTCAGAAACTGTACCCACATATTTGGTAAAAAACTTATGGCCACTCTTTATTGGGCATTGTTCTTGGATTTTGTTAAAAAAGTATAAGCATTCCTACCTTCCAGTTGCTTCCAGCCTATAAAAAGAGATAAATGTCTATAAAGAGAAAAGAAATTCTAGGTATCAGCGAGTGATACAGATAGCAAATTCTGTGGATACAGAGAAGAAAGAGCTCAGAGTGGACTGAGAAAGCATAAAGACTTCATGTCAGTTGTGTCTTAATAATACTGTCAGCCTAACCCATTGCCATCCAGTCAGTTCTGACTCATGGCAATCCTATAGGACCCAATCCCATGGGTTTCCAATGCTGTAACTCTTTACAGAAGCAGACTGCCACATCGTTCTCCTGTGGAACCACTGGTGGGTTTAAACTTCTGACCTTTCAGTCTGCAGCTGAGTGCTGTAACCACTGCTCCACCAGGGCTCCCTACTATCAGCCTATGATGGTTAATTGTATCTGTCGAGTTGGCTAGACTGTGGTTTCCAGTTGTTTGGTCAAACACTAGTCTAAATGCCATTTTGAAGGAGTTAACATATGATTAAATCAGCTGGCCATAAGTAACCCAGGTTACACTCCATAATGTCTGGGGGTGGTGGGGGGGAGTGGTGGTTTCATCCAATCAGTTGAGAGCCTTAAGAGTAAAAAGAGAGTTTTCCCTCAGGTGTGTTCTGACTTCAGACTATAAACAGAAATCTTGCTAGAGCTCGTTCACTCTTCCCTTTTCCTATCATCTGACCTACAGCCTGCAGGAACCTCCCGCCTGTCACCGAACCTACGTATTTAGGACTTCCTGTCCTATCCTGTCACTGTGAGTTGGAATCAGCTCGATGGCAACAGGTTTGGTTGGTTTGAATCCCCCTACAGAGGCACCCTGGTGGTGCAGTGGTTAAGTGCTGGGCTGCTAACTGAAAGGTTGGCCGTTTGAACTCAGCAGCCACTCTCCGGGAGAAAATCTGCTTCTGTGAAGATTACAGCCTTGGAAATCCTATGGGACAGTTTTACTCTGTCCCACTGGGTCACTATGAGTTAAAATCGACTTGACAGCACACAACAACAGCCCCCACAATCACATGAGCCAGTTCCTTAAAGTAAATCAATTATCTCTGTTTCTCTCTATGTCTCTGTCCTCACTTGTTCTGTTTCTTCAGAGAATTCTGACTAAGAGTGGTACCACGTCACTGAGTTATTACTCTGTACCAGGCACTGTGGTAAGCACTTTAGGTACACTAACTCATTGACCTATCCCAATTAACCGTTTGAATATTTACTCTTATCGTTTTATAGATAGGAAAATTGAGGATCAGAGAGGTTTATTATCCTGACATCGTATTACATGCTATGAAATGCCAGGGCTGAAACACAAAGACAATCTGTAGTCTCCAAAGTTTCTAAGCTGTATAGTACTTTCTCGCATCAAGGGCTGGATTCAGCTCTGGTTGGGAGTAGGCTAGAGTGAAGGCAAAGGCTTGAAGTGTCAGCTGGGGCTTATAAAGTAGAATGGGGGAATGTAGTGGTTAAGAGCCTGGAATTTAAAATCAGAACTATTGGCTTTAAATCAAACTTTCTAGCTATATATTCTTGAGGAGTTACTTAAATTCTCTAAGCCCCTGTTCCCTTTCTGAAAAATGGAGAAAGGCACGATATTTATGTCACTGAGGTCTTACAAGGATTAAATAAGTTAAGGTATGTAAAATAATTAGCAAATTATTTTTATTATCATTATCATAGTTATTATTTTTCCAGGACCTAACTATCCAACTAAACCAAACCAAACTCATTGCCATCAAGTCGATTCCAACGCATAGCAACCCTATAGGACAGAGTGAACTGCCCTGTTGGGTTTCTAAAGAGCGGCTGGTGAATTCCAGCTGCCAGCCTTCTGGTTAGCAGCCGTAGCTCTCAACCAGTGCACCACCAGGGCTACTAAAAGCCAGCTTAAATCTTAAGGAAAGGAGAAACAAATTTATAAGTCTTTGTCTTAAAAAGATGGGCCAGAGAAAGTACACATATCCCTGGAAAGACTAAAGGAATTCATGCTTTTGGGGAAATGGGACCTGCAGTGAAGGATTAGTATTCCCAGGAGTCTTGGCTTTGTAGCTGGTTCGGTCCCAAGCTATAAGTTCAGTAAACCTGTTATTAATCTTTGGATTTCCAATAAGGCTGTTACCCTCAAGTTATGATTTGAAAAGCAACTGTAATATAAGATAGAGTTCATATGCATGAACCTAAATGATTCATTGCTTCTCCATAATTAATATTTGGATATGTGCACTCTATCTCCACTCTACCTAAGCCTTGTTAGTCTAAGGCACCTCCCCCTTTTATTTTTTTTTTCAAATTTGGTGCTTTTGAGTGAGGTGCTCTTCGTGTTTAAAATGAATTAATTTAACGGGCTCACCTTATTCCTAGTAACCTGCCGAGAGATGTTATCACGTCTTAAACCCTCTTCTATACAGGAAAAATGTCTCAGTGTGCATTCACGAACTTGACACATCAATTTAATTTAAAGGAGAGGGGCTGCTGTTTAAGCCAGTCCAACCCTGGAGTTCTAGTTTCCCTATGTAAGTGGGTGGCATGGGTATGGGGTCAAAGGCATTTAATCCATTACACATCTGTTAGAAGAAAAAGAATTTGAAATACTGACTTTTGGCATGGTAGTGATTATGCATCTTCAAGACTGGAAAGTGCTAGGATCTGTATGTCCTTTTGGTTTTCTCTCCTATTCCTCCACCTAATTGTCCTCTTTATCACATAATAATAATAATAATTGCAATTTTTATTATTAGAAGTTATTTTAAGTCAACACTTTAACTTTTTCATAGAAAAAGAATGTTAGAAATGCAACCAAAAAACTATTACTCATGATTGGGTTGTTTCTTTAGATCTGAGGTTTAAAACTTTGCATTAGAAATACACACCATAAATACAAGAGACATCTACCCCTTTCGGGAGTGGAAAGGTGTGTCAGGAAGCCTTGGTAGAAGTGACGTTTAACTTGAAATTCAAGTAGGAAGAATTTATCTAGAAGTTATCTACTACGTAAACTTTGCTCACACTGTTCCCTTTGTTTTGCTTCCCTTTCCCTTCCTGAATTCCCTGGTGAACCACCTCCTATTCATCTTTAGAGACTAAATAAAATGCCATCTTATACCACTCTCCATCACCTTTACCATACTCTGGGTGGAATAAATTACTTCTTCATCTGGGTTCCCATTTTCACTTTGAAGATACTTCTTACAGCATTCATCACTCAATTCATTAATTTATTCACCCATCAATTCACAAATATTTATAAAGCATGAGGGAGTGATGTCTGTGCTAAGCAATAGAGACATGGTCTCCGTTCTTACCAGATAAGAAATCGGCAATTTAATACAGTGTGATAATTGCACATTGTATTACATGATAGATGATAGGAGTCATAGGAGTCTTGGTGAGTCAGGTAACATTCCTTGGGAAAAGCCACATATAACAAAGATGTTTAAGATGAGAAGGAATCCGTCAGCAAAGAGTGAAGGTGGGAAAGAAGAATGTTCTACCCAGAGGGAGTACAGTGTATGAAGGCCTAAAGGTAAAAAAGAATATGAAGGATGTTATGGAGATAAATACTGTTGTAGTGAATGGAAAAATGGCAAGAGATGAGCTTAGAGAGGTAGGCAGGAGCCAGATAGTAGAGGATAGTATACTATGTTAAAGCATGTAGATTTTATTCACATAGCAATATGTAGCCACTGAAGGGTTTCACATAGGTGAGTGACTTGACCACACTTTAGTTTAGTAATGGTCCTCGGCAACAGAGAGTGGAATGGGCTACAGGGGTAAACACAGGTGCAGAAGGAAAACTTAGAAGGCTGTGGCCATAACCCACTTATACTATTGTTATTCTTTAGGCGACTGAGTCCCACTTAAAGGTGCAACTTCGTCTTATTCATCTTTCTACTCATACTACCTGTCACAGAAGCTACCACACAGTAGAAGTTCAATGCATATGTGTTTAATTGAATTTACATTAATCCAGATCCAAAGAATATACTGCGATTGAGGAGCATATTTCACGCTTTCTAAAAAGATCATTTAAAATAAGGTTTATTCTGGGAAATTTCTTTCACTTTGTGGAGGGAGCTTGAATGGTTGTTTTGATTTCAGACAGAAGCGAAAGCTTGATGCAACCATAAATCGACTACAAAATAAAATGAATTTTTATTTAAGCCATATGCTGACATTTCTTAATTCTTTGCTGTTACACACCATACTCCCAAATTTAATTTCTTGTTAGTACTTCATCCGTCATTTGTATCGTATTTTTTGGTCTGGATTTAGGAGGCTTTCACAAGGACAGCATTAGCAAAGTAAGGCTCCACCTGCCAGATGTTCTTATTTGCATTGTCTGTTCTCCACTGGATTCAAAGTGACAATACAGTTATTGTTATATGGGTGTGCTAACGTCATTGGGCTTGAGAGAGAAACCACAAGCACAGCAGGAAACAATTACCTGTTCAAGGTCAGACAGAGCAAGAACATACATCAGAGCTCAGACTTGAAACAGGCACTTGCTCTGTATGTATGCTGTTATTAAAAACAAACTGGTATGTAAAATTAAAGAAACAAACTGGCATATGCAGTTAAAGGAAAACATCCAAATCATTGGAAGGAGTGGTCTTCACAGAATTACATTTATAAATGACAACAAGTTTTTCTATTTTATGTATAAGTGAAACATACATAGCCTGTTCTGTGTTTTCTTGGTGACTGTTTTCAAAGACCTTGAATTAAAAAAACAAAAAACAAAACTCAACTATTATAAGGCACCTTTGCAAAGTGTCAAGCATTGAGTAGACATTTCTATATATAGGAGTAATGTGTACATATAACAAAGGCAAAACGTCAGTATAAACATTTGCACTGATTAATATTACTTAAGTAAAAGTACATAAAGTAGAATAAAATAGTTTTCGATATATTATTTGGTTCTATTATAAAGAATTGTATATAATTTTTCATACTCTACTGAAGAGAAACGAGCTATCACTATTTTCCTTCTATGATAATACGGTAGAATGTATACTTAGGGGCCTTGGTGGTGCAATGGTTAATCACTCAACTGCTAACCAAAAGGTTGGCGATTTGAACTCACCCAGGGGCTCCGTGGGAGGAAGACTTGGCGATCTGCTTCCATAAAGACTACAGCCTAGAAAATGCTATGAGGCAGTTCTACTCTGTCACATGGAGTCGCTATGAGTGGAAATCGAGTCGACGGCACCTAAAAGCAATAACAACAACATAATGTATACTAAATTACAGTGCAGTATAGGTGAAATAGAGATTTTTTTTAAACATTTAGAATCCTGTTTTGAGTTTTGTTCCAGAGGAATGCTTATCTACATTTTTTCAGCTGGTGAGATGTTGGAAGCAAGACGGTGAGGTTGATTAATTGAAGGTAATTAACCTAACCCTAACATAGGCCATATACTCTATAGGATAATCGTATAAAGTATCAGATCAACAACTATTTCTTCAAACATAACTATGTACAAGGCATTATGTTAGAGTTGGAAAAGATTCAAAATATATCTACCAAATAAGGCTGCATATACTAAGTGCTGAAGGAGGAGAAGTAACACACACACACACACACACACACACACACACACACACAGAGTGAGAAGAAGAGGATATCATGAGATAAAGGAGCTCTGGTGGCCCAGTGGCTAAGCAGTTGTCAGTTCGAACCCACCCAGCGGCTCCACGGGAAAAGAAACCTGGCAATTCACTCCTGTAAAGATTACAGCCTAGAAAACCCTATGGGACAGTTCTCTCTGTCACATGAGGTTGCTATGAGTTGAAATCAGCTTGATGGCACCTAACAACAACAATAATGATGAGATGAGGGCAGGGGCTATGTCTATCTGGCTCCTTGTTGAATCCCAAGGCCAAGTATAATGCCAGGCACAAAGTAGGACCTGAATAAGTATTTCTGAATTAATAAATTATTTCACCAAAAGATAAGGCTTTATGGAATAATTATGGTTAAGGCTGTAAGATTAAAGATGAACAGGAGGGACTGAGCAAAGGCAGGAAAATAGGACCAGTGGAAGGTAAGTGTGAGGAACAAATTGTAGATCACATTGTCTGGTGTGCAGGCTTCAAGCTGGGGAACAAATGGACACACAAAAAAATAAGGTGAGGGAAAGATGTGCATTGTCTTGACTGCCCAGATAGTGAATTTGCATTTTGCTTAATAATTACTGGGAATTTGCTAACCATTTTTAAGAGAAGAGATGTGATCCAATTTTTTTTTTTTCAATTTGTTTTCAAGGCAGATTAATCTTGAAGTTATGTGTGGAGCAGGAAAAAATTAGAGAGGTTGGAAGTCTCGATAGGAATGCATTGTCAATGTCCAGATATAAAGAGGTGTAGTCTGGACTGGGATGGAAAGGCAGCAGAGTGTTTTTCTTTCCTAAGCTAAAGGAACTCTTATTCATCTCACCGTCAACTTTTCATCATCACTACAACAGCTTCTCTTTACTGAGCACCTAATACATGCCAAACACTATAGACTGCAGCATTTTATGTGCATCCTACCATTTCAGACTTAAAACTATGAGGAAGATGCAGTTATTATTCCTTATTTACAGTGACAGAATTGAGCATATAGAATATCAATTCTCTTACTAAAAGTTGCACAGGTAGCTAAATGGTATAGTCTAGGTGTATGTGAGTCTGCAGCTTCTTATGAACTTAAACCACTATGCTTCTCTCCAGCTTGTCTGTGATGTAGAAAGAGACCATATAATGTGCTGATTGTTGAGAAGTAGTGAGAGAGAAAAGGAAAGGTCGAAGACGACATCAAGCCTTGTGCATAGGGCACTGGGAGAATGTGCGTAGCTTCAATAAACTCAGTAAGATGAAGGAGTCATGGCTGTGTTTAGAAATAACATGAGCTCGTATTTTCAGTGCCCTTGCTCTAAGCCAGCTAGGTCAAGATTTCATTTTTTGACTCCTTTGTTTATGATTTCTATTAGATATCTAAGAGGAAATGTCAAATAGGCAGTTGGATAGAGACGTCAGGATTGGAGATGCAAATTTGGGTGTTACAGGTATATAAACACTGTTTAAAGGAGCTCTGGTGACACAACAGTTAAGCACTCTGCTACTAACTGAAAGGTTGGCAGTTCACACTCACCCGGCCACTGTGAAGGAGAAAGACCTGGCGATTTGCTTCCATAAAGATTACAGCCAAGACAACACTATGGGACAGTTCTATTCTGTCACATGGTGTCACTATGAGTCAGAATCAACTTGATGATGCTCAACAATAACAATATTTTCAGCACGCTTACTACTAAGCTGAGCACTATACTAAATGATATTTATATGCATTTTCTTATTTAATCTATAACATTATAAATATTATGGATAAGGAAAAAGAAGCTCAAAGAAAGATTATGGATTGCACACGATTATAGCTAGCAAATAGCAAAGTCAGTATCTTACATGGATAGTTTTACTCCTAAAATCCCATTGCCATAGAGTCGATTCTGACTTATAGCAACCGTATAGGATAAAGTAGAACTGCCCGATAGGGTTTCCAAGGCTGTAATCTTTACGGAAGCAGACTGCCACACTTTCTCCTGTGGAGCAGCTGGTGGGTTCAAACTGCCAGCCTTTTGGTTAGCAGCCAAGCACTTAACCACTGTGCCACCATCACTCCTTAGTTTTACTCCAGAGCCTATAAACTCAACAACTGTGCTGTACCAGAAATAGTCCAGTTTGCTTTTAGAGTAATCATACTTGATTATTTATTTACCTATTTGAGTTACTAACAAAAGGTTGGCAGTTTGAATCCACCCAGAGGCACCTCAGAAGAAATGCCAAGCTATTTATGTTTGAAAAATCACAGCCATTGAGAACCCCATGAAGCACAGTTCTACTCTGAAACTCACGGGATCGCTGTAAGTTGGAATAGACTCGGCAGCAATTGGTTAGGTTTTGGTTTTGATTTACCTACTTTAAAAAAAAAAATTATTCCACATTTATTTGAAAACAATTTTGAGGTACTTTATAGAAATATATATACTTCAATAAAATAAGATTTAAGACATTTAAAATGAAGGAGTTAGCACATGTGTTGTTGTTGTTAAGTGCCATCAAGTTGGTTCCGACTCACAGCGACCCCATTCACAACAGAACAAACACTGCCCGGTCCTGTGCCATCCTCACGATTGTTGCTATGCTTGAGCCCATTGTTCTAGCCACTGTGTCAATCCATCTTGTTGAAGGTCTTCCTCTTTTTCACTGCCCCTCTGCTTCACCAAGCATGATATCCTTCTCCAGGGACTGGTCCCTCCTGATAACATGTCCAGAGTAAGTGAGACACAGTCTCACCATCCTTGCTTTTAAGGCACATTCTGGTTGTACTTCTTCCAAGACAAATTTGTTTGTTCTTTTGGCAGTCTATGGTATAAGTACATGTGTATACCTATATAAAGATAGGTATTCAAAGACAGTTTTCTCTGCATGGTTAGGATTATGAGGGATCTTAATTTAAATTTATTAGGGCTTTTCTTGGAGCCCTGGTGGCACAGTGGTTAAAGTGCTTGGCTGCTAATCAAAAGGTTGGTGGTTCAAACCTATCAGCCACTCTGCAGAAGAAAGATGTGGCAGTCTGCTTTCATACAGAGTACAGCCTAGGAATCCCTATGGGGGCAGTTCTACTCTGTCCTGTAGGGTCACTATGAGTCAGAATTGACTGGACAGCAGTGGGTTTGGTTAGGGCTTGTCTTCGTCCTTCTCAAGACTTGTATAATAATTGTTGTAAAATTTCTATAATCTGAAAGGATAATGTTGCTTAAAAAAAAAAATGAAGAAGTCAATGAGGAAAGTGAAGCAAAGAGAAAATAAGGGTAGATAACCAGCTGAAGCCAGGAGTGAAGCTGGAAGACAACAGTAAGGCTTTTCACATCACATCACAAAAAAATTAGAATTAATGCAAACATACAGAGACCTGTTATTAAATCTCAAATGCTTCGGTCTCCATGATGCCTTTCCTCTCCACTGAAGATAAAACCAGCCATTAGCCACGGCAAGTCACAGCATAGCTGTCCACTCTGCAAAACCTGACTTAACTGAATCAACAGGACTGTAACAAACTCCTTCTGAATATGTTGGGGCCTCTCTCACAAAGGAACTATGCAGTCCGTTAGGTTGGAACTTAAGTAGTTTTTTGGAAATCACTGGGGGCTCGGTTTTCTAACCAGCCTACCTTTCTCAGGGAGCCTGCACTGCCTGCCAGCCTCTCCTTAACCCTAACTGTGGGAGGATCCTGTGTGAATCTTACAGATCACTCAGGGAAATAAATTGCATTAATGAAATTACCTTTCCTGGCTTCAATATCTCTATTCCTTTTTGTTGGCTAAGCACAGGGGTTTCCCCTGTCCCATACACTTTATCCGTAGTGCCTAGCATAGTGCCTGACAGTAGGTTCTCAAAAAATAAAGAGTTTGTCAAAAATAAATAAATGAATGGAGCCAAAATGAAATTTTCATTGGCAAGAATAAAGAACCTCTTAAACCCACAAAATCTTAATGTCATTCTTCCAAATTATAGAACATTACAGAAGGGAACGGTATTCACTACAGGGTTAATAATAATGTTGTTTTACCCCATTTTAAACTCTGTAGTATATTAATAGTATCTAAGTACTGGGGAGTCCCCGGGTGGTGCAAATGGGTAATGAACTTGGCTGCTAACCCAAAGGTTGGAAGTTCAAGTTGATCCAGCGGCATCTTGGAGGAAAGGCCTGGTGATCTACTTCTGGAAAACTCAGCCACTGGCAGTCCTGTGGAACACGGTTCAACTCTGACACATACGGGGTTGCTCTGAGTGGGGAATAACTTGATGGCAACTGTTTTTTTTTTTTTGTTATTTAAGTACTCAGAAAATTAAGCAATATATTTTCAAATATAAGCAATTTACATCTGAGAAGCACAGTCTTCCCCAGTATTTTCTTTGACATATTACCTCTGGCACAGAAACTAGGAATTAAAATTCCTCATCTTATGTTTTAAAGTGTTTCTATAGACAGCTTTGCTAGGAAAAACAAATTCTTAAAGGCTCAGACTTTTTTTCCACATGGAAGCAAAAGGAAACTTCTGAGAGCCAGTATTTCCTCTTGTATAGTCAGCAATGTTTGATATTCCTAAGCCCTGGAGTCCTGGCCTATAAAATGCTAGATCATAATACCATTTGTAAAGATAATTGCTATCTTTCATCCACTGACTTACCCCATACCGTGACAGACGAATACTACTAAGACTGCTAATCATCATCATCATCATCATTTTTGACCATTTACTACTGCTGGTCCCTGTGCTTAGCTATTTACATGCATTATCTTTGAATGCTCTGAGGTGGGCGTTAAAAGTCATCTAGCCCAGCCCCAAATGTATGATTTATGAATCCTCTCTACAACTCCCCGACTGGGAGAGACCGACATGCAAATAATGAACTGCAGGCCTGAGGATGTAATGAGCACTCTAGCAGAGAAGCAAACCAGGCATTATTGGAGCTCAGAGGAGTAGCTTCAGCTTGCTGGGGAGGATTGAGAAGGCTTCTAGCAGAAGGGACGGCTGAGCTGAGTCTTGAAAGATGAGAGAGAATTTGCCATGTGGTACTGGGAGCAAGGAGGAATTGAATAAATATTATATAAGAAGATTTGGTAAGGATTAGGGATGTACCAAGACTATTGATTAACTTGCAGTTGTGGGGAAAAGGGGGAGAGAATATGAAAAGGGCTTATTTTTATATCTGATACTAAACTCATCTTTATTCTTACACCTCAGGTAAAACATTTAGTTTGGGAGGGTTTTGATGTTCTGAACTGTATACTGATAAACACTGTTTAATAATAACTATATATTGAAAACTTCCTGTATGACAAGTACAGTATTTATCATTGCACTTATATAACCTCATTAAAACCTCACAACAAATTCCTTAGATAGTTGCCATTTTACAAGAGATGAAATTAAAATTTTTTGAGGTTAAATAAATTGGCTTAAGGTTACACAGTTTATATGTCTGAGTCATTTATTGATTCAATTAATGTTTCTTGAGAGCCTACTATGTGTCTGTCAAGTTTTGAAATCAGGTCTACCTGCTTCAGAAACACTTGTTCTTAACCACTGCAGGGTACTTGCCTCTCCTTTAGAATAAGAAAGGAAATATCTTTCATTTTTGTATCTATTATTGCTTTTAAAACTCTCGGATGACTTAAAAACAAGACCTTTCTGTAGAAATCAAAGTGTAAATTTACTAAACACATTTCTTGTCCATAGCACTACAAAGAGTCAACACAAGGCCATGTATTGTTCATTGTAGTAATCCTCTGTTCATTGTAGTAATGCTCTGAGCACCTATTGAGCTAATTGCTTAGGGCATTTCACTTATAAATCTCATTTTACAGGGCACTTATAACCTAGCAGTAAACATTTTTCCTGCTTGAAATAGGGTACAGACAAGGGAGTACTTTACTCCCACAAAACAGTGCACACAAAATAGCTATTAAGTCTTAAATGATGTCATGAGATAGAGAATTAAATAAAGTAGAATTTAGAGCCTAAATCTAGAGCTGTGGTTGAACAACTTCTTCTAGTGCTGAACTGGTTGCTTCATACAGAGCCTGACAAAATACAACAAATAGTAATAAATAATAATCATTAATATTCCTCCTTTTATTCATTCAGATGGGATAATGGAGACTTAGTGAAGATAAATGAGTTGATCTTAGTCCCAGGGCTGGCAGCAATGGAATAAGGATTTAATCTAAGCTGTTTGACCCTAGAGCCCATTCTCTTTACTCTATCACTATCTATAGTATCTCTCTCCTAGGATGGGGTGAGAATTACAGGAAATAATACATGTAAAGGGTTTAGCACAATATCTGTCAAATAAGTGCTGTGCTTTAAAATTACTTTATTCCATAAATATGTATTGAACACTTAATAGCTGTCATTATGGATTTAATTGTTTCCTTCCAAACTTTATGCAGAAGTCCTGACTCCTAGTACCTGTGAACATGACCGTGTTTGGAAATAAAGTCTTTGAAAATGTTATCAGTTAACATGAGGTCATACTGGAGTAATGTAGGTCCTAATCCAATCTGCATAGTGTCCTTATAAAAGAGGAAAAGAGACAGAAAGACAGCCATGTGATGACCAAGTTATGCTGCAGCTGCAAGCTAAGGAATGCCTAGGGCTACCAGAAGCCAGGAGAGACAACGAAGGATCTTCCCCTTTTGTCTTTTGGAGAAAGCATGGCTGACACCCTGAATTTGGATTTGTAGCCTTCAGAAGTCTGAGGCAATAAATTTCTATTCTTATGAGCCACGCAATTCGTGGTATTTTGTTATGGCAGCCCTAGGAAACCAATATGGCTGTCCCACACTCTCCTTGGAACTGGAGACACAGCAGTGAATAAATCAAATCAAGTCAAACAGATACAAATCTCTGGCTCAGAGTGCTAACATCTGAGTTAGGGAAGACACACTACGAATGATTAAATAAACAAACAAACAAATACTATGCTCTAGTATAATAAAGTGCTTTGGGGGTTGTGGAATAAAGCACAGAGGGTAACAGCAAGTGCCCAGAAGGATTGCTATTTTAAATAAGGGAAGGCCCAAGTAGTTAGGTGGAGACCTGGTAGCACAGTGGTTAAGAGCTCAGGCTGCTAACCAAAAGGTCGGCAGTTCGAATCCACCAGCTGCTTGTTGGAAACCCTATGGGGCAGTTCTGCTCTGTCCCATAGGGTTGCTATGGGTTGGAATCAACTTGACTGGCAACAGGTTTTTTTGGGTTTTTTTTTGACTAGTTAGGTGCTATTTGACTAAAACTGGAGGAATGAGGGGCCCGTACAGAGCCCACAGTGGGTGCAGATCCACGTTCCAGCACCCCGTTAGAGGTAAGAGGGAGGAAGTGAGTGAGAGCTGAGGGCAGTCAAGTTCAGGGTAGACTCATTGGTAGGGGAAAGTGAACAGACCAAGCCCTGCTTTTTAGGCCATTGTACATCGACTTGGGCTTTTACTCAGAAGGAGGTGGGAGCCATCGGAGGTTTTGAGCAGAAGAGTAAAACAATCTGACTAAGGTTTTAACAGCTCATTCTCACTGCTATGGTAAGAGGAGAATGAATGCAGTTAGGAATGGAAACATGGAAAATGGTGAGTAGGCCGATGCAAAAATCCAACTTAGAGATGGTGGTGGCTTAGACCAAGGTGGGAACAGTGGAAGTGGTGAAAAAAGATTAGATGTAAAATGCCGTAAATCCTTTTCGAGTGAAGGAGGTTTGGCTCAGAGAGGTTGCTGTTTGGTCAGGATCTCATGGCCAGTAAATTGAGCTGAGATGCAAATCCATATTGGTTTGACCAAAATATTAAACAGTACGTTCTATGTTTCTCTCTGAAATTTATTGTTCTTCCACTCTAAGTAAGACACTGTGCCAGGCACTGCAGATAAAAGAGATGAGATTAACTGTCCCTTCATGGTACAAACAGTTACTGCACTTGGCTGCTGACCAAAAGGTTGGAGGTTCGAGTCCACCCAGAGGTGCCTCAGAAGAAAGGCCTGGTGATCTATTTTTGAAAAAGCAGCCATTGAAAATCCTATGGAGCACAATTCTTTGACACATAAGTCACTATAAGTGGAATCAACTCAATGGCAACTGGTTTCTAGTTTGGTCCCTGCCCGTGGAGAGCCTACACATCATTAAGAGGATAATACAGGTACATTATAACTATATGTGGAGGCAGAATCTGGCCATTACACGTTTGTTCAGTGAATATTTATTGAGTGCCCAGTTCTAGGTGCTGGAGAAAGAGCTGTGAATAGAATAGACAAAAATCCCTAGTCTCAAGGAGTTTATATTTTAATAGCATAATAAATTACAAATTACATAGCACACTAAAAGGTAATAATGAGGGACTTGATGAAGATCAAACTTATACCTGTACGAGGTTGTTCATTGCAACATTGTAATAATGAAAAATTAGAGACAATATGATATTCATGTAAAAGGGACTGGTTTAATAAATTAGTATGTCCAGTCCACAAATTGGTATGCAATAGTTAAAAAAACACCTTGGTAGACCTCTATGAACCAATAAGGCTAGTCACACTTCAAGTCATATATGAGTCAAATGAGCAAGATAATGAATGCATGTGCAAGCCTTTTTGATCCCTGAACCAGATGGAAATCTCCACCCCATGTACCTTTCCAGAATATTTTTGTGCCTTTATATACATATATGCACACACACATAAGTATATATATTGTAATCTAGCCTAAGGGCCTATCTACATTCAGGAGGAAAGATGAGAATCACCAGTATCAGCACAAAGCTGGTCCCTATGAGGCGTACATCAGACACACCTCCAGTCTTTGACTTTTTCACCATTTCTGACACTACGACAGAATTTGGTACCAGGAGTAGGGTGCTGCTCTAGCAGATACCTAAAATGTGGAAGTGGTTTTGAAACTGTGACTGGATAGAGTGCTCAGAAGGAAACAAGGAGAGCTGTTACAATGGAGATGGCGCAGACGGCAAGAAGCTGCAGCAGACAACTGGCAGCAGCAGAGGACTGGCAGCAGCAGAACCAGGAGACCAGCGAGAGACTGCTGGAGCTGACCCATGGAGCAAGAGAGCTGAGTACCTTCTGGCTGAAGTTTACTGGTGGAGTGGGGTGCCTCCAGGCACTTATCGGTGGAGCTACAGGGCTTTGGAACACTTGTGCCAGTAAGGCAGATATGGGTGGTGATGCCCGAAGGGCCAAGAGGCCAAGGAACCAGGAAGCAGAAGCTGAAGAAACAAAGAACACAGGAAGCAGAGCTGCCTCAGTCTCAAAGGGTATGGCCATGATCTCTGGGATCTCAAAGGGTGGAGCCATGGCCTCTGGTGTTTTCTAAGGGTGGAGCTGCCACTTAGATGGACTAGGAGGGTGGTGCATCTAAAGCCAAGGGAGCAGAGTTGCCGTCCCAGTGGCCCAAGGGGCCTCCACTCAGAATCCAGAGAGTGTGGCCAATTCCTAGAGTCTGGAGGGCAGGGCCATTGTGTAAATGGTCTCAGAGAACAGAGGATTATTTTTGAAGCCTTGAGGGCTAATGTAATGTGTTCTGCTGACTTGCTCAGTGCCTGTTATGCTTTCTTTCCCTCTAATTTCTTCTTTTGTAATGGAAATGTCTACCTTGTGGCTGTTGCACCATTATACTTTGGAAGCAAATAACTTGTATTCTCGATTTCATAGATGAAGAAGAATTTTTGGATTTTGGACTTAGAGTTGATTTAAGACTTTTGCTATGATATGATGAGTGAATGTGTTTTACATGTAGCAAGGACATGAATTTTTGGGGGCCATAGGGTGGAATGTCATGGACTGAATTGTGTCTCCCAAAAATATGTGTATCAATTTGGCTAGGCCACAATTCTCAGTATTATGTGATTGCCCACCATTTTGTCATCTGGTGTGATTTTCCTATGTGTTGTAAATCCTGTCACTATGATATTAATGAGATGGGTTAGCAGCAGTTATGCTGATGAGAGCTACAAGATTAGATTATGTCTTGAGCCAATCTCAAGATATTGAGATTGTCTTGAGATATAAAAGAGAGAACTGAGAAGAGAGACGGGAGACCTCATACCACCAAGAAAGCAGTGCTGGGAGCAGAGTGTGTCCTTTTGACTCAAGGTTCCTGCGCAGAGAAGCTCCTAGACTACGGGAAGATTGATGTCAAGGACCTTCCTCTAGAGTAAGCAGAGAGAAAAAGCATTCCTCTGGAGCTGGTACCCTGAATTTGGACTTCCAGCCCTACTAGACTGTGAGAGAATAAATTTCTCTTTGTTAAAACCAGCACTAGATAACCAAGACACCAGCCATCCCCCACATGGCACTCTATTTCTTTGCTGAGTTTGATAATTCATTGCAGTGGCCACACAGAACTCACAGACCATACTCACAGTTACAAGGTTCATTAGGGAAATAACAGGCTACAACTCGGGCTGAGGATCAACTTCATCAGTCAGGACAGCTTCCACCCAAGACAGTTCTGAGCTTTTTTTTCGGTTGTGCCTGCTGACAGGCTCTCCTCTCAGCCCTGGGCCTCACTGGGCCTCATCTCTGCCGCTGCTGTGCCATTGTGCCTTGCCTATGCCACTGTGCCTTGCTCGGCCTGGCTTCTGCTGCTGAGCCCTCCCAGACCTCTGCCCTGGTCAGCCAAGCGTTACAGCTCTTTGGCTCTGCAGACAACTGCCTGAAGGCACCTTGCTCTGCCAGCAAGCTTCCTGCCTGAAGACACTCAGTTCTCTCTCTGTGGACCAGAAGTACCACCCGCAGTCATCTGCCGGTCCCGTGGTTCCTGCTGCTCATACTGCTGTCACCGTCTCGTGCCATCTTCAGTGATACAGCTCTTGACCTGTATTACAGCTCTTTTAGGTTCCCTCTCTCTCCTACTGCCTCTTCCTCTACCTCTGTTAGGAATGCTGCTTATATATGCAAGTACTTATCAATTTCAAGGCACAGCCCTCCCAAAACCCAAAAAACCCATTGCCATAGTTTCGGTGACCCTATAGGACAGTGTAGAACTGCCCCCATGGGGTTTCCAAGGCTGTAATCTTTACAAAAGCAGCCTGCCACATCTTTCTCCAGAAGAGTAGCTGGTGGTTTTCAACTGCTGACCTTTGGGCTAGCAGCAGAGCACTTAATCACCAGGGCTCCTATGGCCCTCCCAGCCAAGCCACAAATGGACCAATCCCTGCAAGGTTGTTTAATCCTATTGGGTGGTTTTACACACCCTATTTGCATAGTAAACTGACCAATTCCTGCAAGGTGGGTAAAATAGACCAATCACAGGCAGGCTGCAGCCCAACCACTCATTTTTGGCAGGATTATAAACCCAAGGCTAGAAAGGCCATATATAAAGAGAAACCCATTGCACTGCATATATAAAAATGTATGTATTTACGAAGTTATACATATATATATATATATATATATATGTCTTAGTCATCTAGTGTTGCTATAACAGAAATACCACAAGTGGATGACTTTGACAAAGAGAATTTTATTCTCTCACAGTCCAGTAGACTAGAAGTCTGAATTCAGGGCGCCGCCTCCAGGGGAAGGCTCTCTCTCTCTGTCGGCTCTGGAGAAAGGTCCTTGTGATACATCAGTCTTCCTTTGGCCTGGGAGCATCTTAGTGCAGGAACCTCAGGTCTAAAGGACCTGCTCTGCTCCCAGCACTGCTTTCTTGGTGGTATTAGGTCCCCCTGTCTCTCTGCTTGCTTCTCTCTTTTATATCTCAAATGAGATCAGCTTAAGACACTATCTAATCTGGTAGATCTCATCAATGTAACTGCCACTAATCCATCTCATTACATCATAGTGATAGAATTTACAACACATAGGGAAATCACATCAGATGTCAAAATGGTAGACAATCATACAATATTGGGAATCACGACCTAACCGAGTTGACAGATATTTTGAGGGGACACAATTTAATCCATGACTATATATATATATAATTTCTTAAATTTTATTAAAATGATTAACTCTCCCACCTTCTCCACTGTACACAGATTAATGTTATTGTTATTATTAACCTTCCCACCTCCTCCATGGTATACACATTGGGAAATGCTATTAATAATTCTCTCCTTCTCCCAGCCCAGCTCCTTCTGTCACTGTGAAGGCATTTGGATGAACTGTGCTAGGTTTAAAAGGCCAAAGTTTTAAATCTTCCCTATTTCTAGTTTTAAGGAGCCCTGGTGGTACAGCGGTTAAATGCTTGGCTGCTAAAGGACAGCTTTGTGGTTCTAACCCACTGAGCTGTTCTGTGGGAGGGAAACGACCTGACGATCGGTAAACATTAAGCCTAGGAAACCCAATGGAGCAGTTCTACCCTGTCACATCGGGTCATCGGGTTGCTATGAGTCAGAATTGACTCGATGGCACCAAACAACATTTGTAGTTCTACCTAACATTCTTTCTTTTTGTTTTGTAAGTTTACAAAGCACTCACACATACTTTAATATTCACAACAACACTCAGAAGCAGATACTATCCTCCCCACTTTATGGATGAGAAAACTGAGGCTCAGAATCACAAAGTCATTTACCAAAGTTGCCACAAAGCTGAAATTTAAGCTACATCTTCTTTCAAACCCTGTGTTGATTGTGCCTGAACCTAAGCATTGGCACTGAAGGAGGTTTTACCACATAGACCTTTTCTCCTAAATATAGTCTGGCCCCTAACAAAGGAGTATTTTTCCCTCTTTTTATTCAAGGGTGCGTGAAGGCACTGGTTGATTAGTGAGATGTAGAGGAAAGCACACTGGAAGTGGAATCAGACTTTTAGGATTGTGATTGTCCACACATTGTTGAGAAGTGTTGGTGTGCGAGCCTGTGTGAAGTACTTGTGGGAGCATTTCCTTGAGTCTCTTTGCTCTTTGGTTCTCTGTGTATGAGTTTCTCTCTGTGTCTTTCACGTTTTCAAATAGGATGCTCCTTCCTGCCTCAGGGCCTTTACATGTCCCATTCCCTTTGTAGCAACCTCTCTTCCTTAACTTCTAATTATCTCAGCTCAAAATGTAATTTTCAAGGAGGCCTTCCTGGTTTTTACCTACTGCTGCAGGCTTCTCTATTGCATGCTTTCACGGCATCAGCTATTTTTTTCCTGAAGAGCATGTATCACAGTTTGTGATTATGTATTTGTTTGATTCCTTCTCCAAAACTTATCTCCCCCACTAAAATGGAAGCCCTGTGAAGGCAGAGATAAGGTTACACTCACCATAGTGACTAGCATAAAAAGTATAGTACTCAAAAATATTTTTATTTATTATTATTGTTTTTATTTTTATTATTGTACTTTAGATGAAGGTTTACAGAACAAACTAGCTTCTCATTAAACAATTAATACACATATTGTTTTGTGACATTGGTTAACAACCCCACAGCATGTCAACACTCTCCCCTTCTCGACCTTGGGTTCCCTATTACCAGCTTTCCTGTCCCCTCCTACCTTCTAGTCCTTGCCCCTGGGCTGGTGTGCCCCCTTAGTCTCATTTTGTTTTATGGGCCCGTCTAATCTTTGGCTGAAGGGTGAACCTCAGGAAGGACTTCATTACTGAGCTAAAAGGGTGTCTGGGGGCCATACTCTCGAGGTTTCTCCAGTCTCTGTCAGGCCAGTAAGTCTGGCCTTTTTTTGTGAGTTAGAATATTGTTCTATATTTTTCTCTAGCTCTGTCCAGGACTCTCTACTGTGATCCCTGTCAGAGCAGTCAGTGGTGGTAGCTGGGCACCATCTAGTTGTGCTGAACTCAGTCTGGTGGAAGCTGTGGTAGTTGTGGTCCATTAGTTCTTTGAACTAATCTTTCCCTTGTGTCTTTGGTTTTCTTCATTCTCCCTTGCTCCAGACAGGGTGAGACCACTGGAGTATCTTAGATGGCCACTCACAAGCTTTGAAGACCCCAGGTGCTACTCACCAAAGTAGAATGTAGAAAATTTTCTCAAAAATATTTTTAAATGAATGAAAGTGTGAATGAATGAATGGATTGGTGAATGGCAAGAAGAGCAAATAGCACTTGTAACTTTGGCCTGGGGCACAGGAAAAGGGTCCATCTGAATGCAAAGATGTCTCTCTCTATTTTTTCTCTGCCTCATTCTTTTGCTTTTGCCAAGTTAGATTCAGAACATTTATCTTTTTAAATATCCATAGGTCATGATAAGATTTTAAAAAATGTTTCATTATATCAGAGAAAACTGTCATCACTAACACCAATGATAAATACTGTACAATTATGAGAAACGTTAGAGAAATTTCATATTCTTTATCATTTTGTCTTTTTACTTAACAGCACAATTATAATTATTCGTACCACTGACTTTGTGACAGATTAACATCTAAAACGGTAGACAATTTTTATTTGATGAAAACAGTAAAAGTTGTACAGGCAGTCCCCAAGTTACGAACATCCAACTTACATACAACCTGTAGTTACAGACCAACCCTCATAAAGCCTATTATATTAAAATTTGAGGCACATATAATGCTTCCTAATAACAAATGGGAACTACTTTGCAACTCAAAACATTATTATTATTACTGTATTATGTTCAAGATGCTTTAGTGTATCTGGAAGTGTTTTTTTAATGTCGTTTATGCATAGAAAGGCACACTATATACTATATACTAAGACAAACATTTGACTGACGTTAGATATGAACAGTACCTAACTGTTCCGACTTACATACCAATTTGACTTAAAGATAGATTTAGGAACAGAACTTGTTCACAGTCCGGAGACTGCATGTATATGGCTTTTGCTGTCTTTAGAGTTAGCTGTTTATAAACATAGTCATATGCCCACGTATTTTTAAAATTACAGAAAATGTGATGTTGCAAAGGAGTTAAAGGCAGGGGCTGTGAAGTCAGAGCCCAAGTGTAAAGACCAGCTCTGACCACTTACTGTGTGACCTTGGACACATTCCTTTGCTGTAAAAAGCTTTTATTTCCTGCCTCATACAGTTATTGTTTGGATCGAAAAAGTTAATACATGTAAATACATACAACAGTAATTGGCACATAGTAGAACTCAATACGTTTTAGTCTCTATTATTGCTACTAGATATCTGACATTTGATGAGACCATGGTGAGTCTGTAGTCATTGAGATAATTATATATAACTACAAATTACAAATCATATTCCTTTTTCATCTTTCAGAATTAAAAAGCAATGAACGTAATAGACAGATGAGTGATGTGTGGGGCCAGAGATGGGAAGGAAATTTTGCAAACACATTCCTTTGTAATAAGAAAATGCTGAAAGTTTAATTAATCTTTTTTATTCTTGGCAAGGGTATAGAGGGCATAAAATAAAACGTCACGAGAGTTGAATTAAAACACCCTACTTCCACGCTTTTAAAGGTATTAATTTATTGATATGATAATTTTCTAAGTTCAAAGGTTGGCATTTCAGTCCCAGTCCTTTCAAGTCAAAATTTCAAAGAATTATTAAAAACTTGGGTTAACTGAATAGCTTAAAAACCCAGAATTACAATTAATTTTGGAGTTAAACTCCTGATTAGACAAATCAGATTTCAGTAGAAAATCAAACCTATTAAGCATATCTGTGGTGTCTGCTCCTTCTCAAAGAAATACTTTCTTCTAACAGCATTTTCAAGAACTTGTTTGTTAAAAATTGTGTGGCCAGTTAATATATTTAAGCTGATTATGAGAATAGCCAGGCTAGAAGTCAGCTGTAGCTCCTGGTGTCAAATATCATCACTCTCATTCAATCTCAGATTTAATCTTGAATTTTCTCCTGGCAATCATTATTGCCTACACTGGAAAATACCGAGATTTTACAAAATCCTTTAAGGTTCTGTTTTTGGCTTGTTGTTAGTTGCCGTCCAGTCGATTCCGACTCAGCGACCCCATGTGACTCCATGTGTGCAGAGCATAACTAGGACCTTTTGGAAGCCAGTCACCATGTGTGTCTCCAAGGAGCCTCTGGGTAGGGTTGAACTGCCAGCTTTTCAGTTAGGAGTCCAGCACTTAATCATTTGTGCCACTCAGGGGCTCCTTATTATTTTATTTTTGAACATTTTATTGTGTTTTAGGTGAAAGGTTACACAGCAAATTAGTTTCCCATTCAACAGTTTATACACAGTTTGTTCCGTGACATTGGTTGCTATCCTTGGAATGTATCAGCATTCCACCGTTTCCACCCTGCCTTCTCCGTTCCCTTCCCTCCAATTCCCCTGCCCTTCCTTGCCTTCTCATCTTTGCATTTGGGCAAATCTTGCCCGTTTGTTCTGTATAGTTGATTGTTTGAAGGAGTGCATTCCTCATGGGTATTATTGTTTATTTTATAGGCCATTCTATTATTTGGCTGGAAGGTGACCTCCGGGAGTGGCTTCAGTTCTAGGTTAAAAGGATGTCTTAGGGTGACAGTGTCAGGGGTTCCTCCAGTCTCTGTCGATAGTCCAGTAAGTCTGGTCTTTTTTATGAATTTGAGTTTTGTTCTACATTTTTCTCCCATTCTAACTGGGACCTTCTATTGTGTCCCAGTCAGAGCTAGTGGTAGCCAGGCACCATCTGGTTCTTCTTGTCTCAGACTAAAGGGGGTTGTGGTTTGTGTGGGTTATTACATTAGTCCTTTGGACTAATTTCTTCCTTGAGTCTTTGGCTTCCTTCACTCTCCTTTGCTCCAGATAGGACGAGACCAATATTTGTATCTTAGATGGCCGCTCACAAGCTTTTAAGACCCCAGACGCTACTCACCAAACTAGGATGTAGAACATTATCTTTATGAACTATGTTTTGCCAATTGACGTAGATGTCCCCCAAGACTTTGGTCCTTAGCCTTCAAACCCAATAATTCAGTCCCACGAGGTGTTTGAATTTGTCTAAGAAGTTTCCATAACTGTGCCCCCTATGTGCTCTATTATATATATGAACATATATGTAGCATATACAAATATGTATATACAAATGCCCACAACTATACCTATATATGCATGTGCATGTACTCCCATGTACCCTCCCACACCTATATAGCATACATATCTACCTGTGTAACCACTCATAAATTTTTGGTTGCTATTACTGTTGTAGCAGAATTGTATATGTTATAGCATTTACCATAGTTGTCCATCATTCTTGTGTACCTTTCAGTGTCTTCATTTACCTTGGTCACGTTGTGGACTTCCCCATATTGTGCATTGTCTTTCCCTCAGGGACTCCTTATTTTGGCTAGAGAAGATAAAGTTCATTTTCTACGAAGAGGCCAGCAGCCTTATTCTCTTTTTGGGTGCTTCCCATCTTGTCTTTGTGGTTAATTGTGGGGTCACATTCAAATCATGAGCAACTAAAATAGAAACAGGACCCCTGGGTGGGCCTTCTACATAAGCAGTCATTTCCCCAGGCCAGGACTTCCTGAGAGATTGAGAGGCAGTTCAGGAAAATCAGCCCTGCCAAAAAGATTCCTACGGATCCTATAATTGTCTAGCAAAATTGATAGGCTATGCTTGTCAAAGCCACTGTTTGCCTTTCTTCCTCCCTCCCTCCCTTTGGCTGGCAATTTCCATCTTGTACGGTTTGTGTGATTTGGCCTCTGATGCCTCCCTGAATACGCATTCATGTTTCTTCTCCTCTCAAGACTGCATCTTTCTAAACTTCTCTTGTTGTTAGGTGTCATCGAGTTGGCTCCAACTCATAGCGATCTTATGTATAAGAAAGAAATGTCAGTGTCCTGTGCCATCCTCACAGTAGTAGTGTTGTTCACATTCACTCTTTGCTGTTGAATAGTCAAAGATCATCTTTGGAAAAATGCAGTACAATGGAAACAACTGCCAAATGAAGAAAATAAAATAAAGAACTAAATTATTTTAACAAGCATAAAAAAAATCCATTGCCATCAAGTTGATTTTGACTCATAGCATACATATTCAATTTTTTATCTTTTATCCTTTTGACCAAAGTAATGCACAAATGTGCTCAGAACTTATCAAGTTGTGACAAATTTTATTTGCATAGGGTTCTACATTGGGGCTAAGTAACTTGGAGGCACAGAATAAAAATGTACATGCAAACAGGCCAATTTGCTTTCTATATGACTCTTTTTAGATACAGGGCTAGAAAGAATTTCTCACCTCATTCTTAATTTTAGACTAAAAGATGAGTATTCACAAACAAAGTAGAATCAAACCAGGCTAAACACGTGGTAGGTGTTAACCTCCAGGACTCTTGTGGAATGATTTCTGTATTAAATTTTGCAGTTAATAAATAGCTTTCAATGCTCCAAATAAATTAAGTGCTCTGTAACACAAGTTTAAACAAAGAAAAATCTAATTAGTGGTTGAGAGGGTAAAAAAGAAAAGCAAAATGGCATCAACTGCCTGGCTTCTTTCACCTCTACCCCTCAAGTCAGAGGAACCTTAAGGATCCAGACATTCTTTTCTTAGACTGGACATAGGTGAAGGTTTATAATGGAAACCGGATTCACGATGCCTCTTAGTCCTCAGTTTGGATAGACCAGTCCCCATATTTCATGTTGAGGGAAGGGCCAGAGGAATAGGATCGCTCCAGCTGCAGCAGTTGTAGTCGGTGTCCTGGGCCCAGACATTTATTCTGTTCCTTCCTCCCTAGCTCTGCCCAGCAAAGCAAGGCTAGCTTCTCTCTTTTCTTCCTCTATTGTTACAGAAGTAGAGGGTGCATGTGTGTGTGTGTGTGTGTGTGTGTGTGTGTGTGTGTGTGTGTGAGACAGAGAGAGAGCAAGAGCACTAGCTTGCTAGCTCAAGGACTTTTCCCCTCATTTATACTCATTTATTGTATACTGATTTATAATAGTTGAGGTCTAACTTTTGGCATAACTGCTCGACTTGGACACAAGTTATATAAATTTAGATGTTTTCTGGCAAAGTTATGCTGACTAATACATTGTTATATCTACCATAATGTACATTTTAAAGCTAAAACTGATTCAGGGTCTGAAATATGAATCTGATACTATGATATTTGCTTCCATTTTAAAGGAGACACAAAAACAAAACAGTATTCTGTGGGGAGCTTCCCAATATACAAGCTGCTACCCGCCTTAACTTTCCTAATCCCAACAAAGGTTAGGTATTTACAGACTATTAAGACATATCCACTTTGAAGGTGGGTCATAATTTGGTAAGCATACACCAAGAGCCAAACATGCTTAAGATGTTGTTCTATGTGGTATGATGTTTACCAGGGTTGACATGTCATACAACTCTGGAGTCGAGGGGTCATTAATATATGCTCCGTAGAGTTGTGAAAATAGGCAGTAAAAAAATATATACCATATGGTGTTTCATTGATGCCCTGTGGTCCACAAAATGATGCCCACTCCCCAGTATTGAAAGGTCTTCATAAAATAAGGCTGGAAAGGTAGTTTGGGACAGATAAGAGTCTTATTTAGTAGGTCACAGGAATCACTGATGGTTTGAGTAGGTGTATGACATGAGCAGAATTGTGCATTAATAAGTCAAAATGGGTTATAGTAAGAAAACTACTGCAATTGTTAAACAAGATAGAATCAGGTCCTAATCTATGGTAGAAATGGAGAAGAAGGATAGATGTAGACAGATGTCCAGGGTAAGAAAATATAATTTACAGAAAGATCTTGGGAAGTTGTCTACTTTAGTAGAAGGGTAATTAGAAAGGGAGTCTTGTATAAGAGTAAGACCATGAATAAAAGGGCTAGAGGAGCAGGTGAGGTGAGAGTAGGGCTGACCTTTATTTTCTTTAACTTTCCTTTACACTACAGCTCAACTTTGGTGTGCCCTATTGTTTTTCCTACGATATGTAATAGGTATATATTGTATGTCCTCTATTATACTGAGGTCATAGTATGAGCAAAGGCAAGGAAGGCTAGGAAAGTATAGGCCAATTACAGAAAAAGTTAAGGTAGCCAATAGATCCTATATGTAAGGTAGCCAACAGATCCCATATAGCCAAATCTAAGACTACATAGATTGTGATAAGTAAGATTAGAGTCAGATTATGAAGAGCTTGCAATGCTGAGGAGTTGGGTGTCAGTCTTTGGGCTACAGGGCACCAGTGAAAGATCAATTAAGGAGAATTCTCTTTCCAGCCATAAAGTATACTAGTTATCTTGAACATCTTATACACTAAAAAAAATAGCTAAAATTGCTGGATTAAAAACAATTGTTATTATTGTTAGTTGCCATAGAGTTGATTCTGACTTATGGTGACCCCATGTGTGTAGAACAGAACTGCTCCATAGGGTGTTCAAGGCTGTGACCTTTTGGAAGCAGATTGCCAGGCCTGTCTTCCGCGGCTTCTGAATGGGTTGGAATAGCCAACCTTTGGCTAGTAGTCAAGTGCTTAATCATTTGTGCCACCCAGCTGCCAAGAACAATAGCAAATACAGACAAAAAATGGAACAACAATAGGATTCCAGAAATGTAAACAAATACTGCAGATAGCTTTGCCCTAAGAGCATCAGCCAAAAGATGATAAACACTGGGCACCAGGGGTAGGAAACAAATCCTAATAACACCAAGAGTAGGGCTCTACTTTTTATAAAGGAGCCTGTGTAAAGCTGGATGCCCAAAGAGAACTAGAAATCAACCTGTGCTACCAGAAGAACACCAAGGCAGATTGCCTATTTGAAACTTGCTGATATGTGAAGAAGGGGGAAAATTATTCCCTGAGATGGAACCAGAAGCCATCCCGGTGGTATGTGGCCTGAATGCATATTACTTGTGTTAGTTGAAAACATGTTGACTGAAAAACCAGTGCTCCCAGTAAACAGAGAGAAGCAAATTCAAAACCTCTTTGTAGAAACACACCTTCAGCATAGAGCTCAAAAAATTCCCCCAGATAATGTTCCACTATAGAAAGCTCACAAGGGAGAAGGAAGCAGTCAGATCTGGAAAAGGATGTAGAACAAAATTCTAACTCAAAAAAAAGATCAGATTTACTGGCCCGACAGGCTGGAGAAACCCTGAGAGTACGGCCCCCGGACACCCTTTTAGCTCAGTGGTGAAGTCACTTCTGAGGTTCACTGTACAGTCGGGGATTGGACAGCCCCATAAAACAAAACTGGACTAATGAGGCACAGCAGTCCAGGGACAAGGGCTAGAAGGCAGAAGGGGACAGGAAAGCTGTGATAGGGAACCCAAGGTTGAGTAAGGACAGTGTTGACATGTCATGGGGTTGTTATCCATTGTCATAGGGCAATATGTGTACTGTTTAATGAGAAACTATTTGTTCTGCAAACCTTCATCTAAGG